>NC_053490.1:462523642-462561142 GCF_905171775.1 Rana temporaria | reverse complement strand
CATGATTTCCAAGTGGGAGAACTTGCAAAATAGCAGGGTGTTCAAATACTTATTTTCCTCACTGTATATATAATATATATATATATATAATATATATATATATATTATAGCGTGTGTGTATAAAATAATATACACTTATTGGGATTTTGTAACAGAATATATGTTGGCTTAAATGTATGAAGAAACTCAATTTTAAATACTAAGTACAGTTTTGCATGATCGCGCAATTGCCAGTTAACGTAGCACAGTGCTTAAGAACAAAAAATGCCCTGGTCATGAAGGGGTTATTCATATTGCTTTTTCATTAGGCTGGCTGTTATAGCACATCACACATATTTTGTAATAATACTGTATATTGCATATCACCTTTGTAACTCATCCTTGATTCCGCATACAAAAAGGTAACTTCTCAAGTGCTTCTGCATATCTGCATATCTTAATGTATTTGATTTTCTTCTTCAGAGGGGAGAACAAAAGGTTTCCAAAGTTTCCATTGGTCTACTGGTCGTTGCCTGGCTCTTTGCGTTCTCCATGCTGTTTGTGTCGGTGGCGGGGAAAATCACTTGGCTTCAGTTCCTGTTCTGCTTCTCCTACATAAAACTGGCCATTACTCTGATGAAATACTTCCCACAGGTAACCTGTCTCAAGCGATGGATGTTAATCTTTTCACATAACACTGAATCCTGGGGGGGGTGCTGGTAAAGCAGTGTGTGATTACATTTGCCCATACATACTGTTGTTGACTGGTTAGTTTGTGAACTGTTCCTCAATCCTGTGGGCAGAAATCTTAGTCAGTATAGTTTCTCCCAATGTGAAGAGGTGGTATCCACCCAAGACACAGGTGGAGGTTAGCAGGAAGGAACAAAGTTTTGCAGAAATCGTGAAATGTCCTGTGCCATTTCATTGGTCCCGCAAAAGTTTGTAGAGGATCTAACAGGCCCAACACATATAGATTTTGTTCTAACAGATTTCTCCATCCACGTTATACGCTATATTGTCAAAAAAATTGGGATGCCTGCCTTTACACGCACAAAGCAAGGTCCATAAAGACATGGATGAGCAAGATTGGGGTGGGGAAACTTGACTGACCTGTCAGTGCCGTGGAGTAGCTCTGCAGCTTACGCATTTATTTGCAAATGTGTGCAAACTAAACCCCTGTTTTTAATGCAAATTGTTAGACTGGGAAATTTGGTTGGTAGCAGGCTGGCTGGTGAGTTGAGCTGGGAATTTTCTTTGATTTTGTTTGATAGTTATACATGAGGCAGTTCATGATGGCTTCTATTGGCCTCTGGCCTCTGCATAAACAAGAGACTTTCCACTGACCACAGTGTATGTCTAGTTTTTTTAAAAGAGAATCACACTGAATACAGATTCCCATTACAGATCTCTAGTTTTAATTAGCGAGTCCTTTCGAGCCTTCTTCATTTCCTTGTACCAAGCCCTGATAAAGGGGTTGTTGCCCCCAAAACACATTAGATGTTTTTTAGGGTTGAGTTGTGAACTATTAAAGTTTTACTGGACTCTTTTCCCCCCATGATTTGGAGCTTATTTGTGTATGTTTACATCCTAGATCCATTAACTTGACTTGGATCTTTTCTACTTGGTAACCCTGAGGTATCGCTGTCCTCAGGGCCGGAACATGGGGTTGGCAGGAGGGACAGCTGCCTTGAGCACTGGTTTCATGTGAGGTGGGGGGCTCTGGGAAGAGATTGAGGGGAAGTCGAGTTGTGTTGGGAGGGGAAATTTGGGGGGGCCCAGGTGGTAGGAATTGCTAGGAGTGGTGATTGGGGGGGGGGGTGCTAGAAGAGGTGATATGGTGAAAGGGGAGGAGAATTTGTGCTAGGAGGGGACATTTTTTTGGGGGTGGGGGTTTGTGCTAGGAGGGGGAATTTAGGAGGGAGATTTGGAGTGAGGGGAGAGGATGTGTACTCGGAAGGGAGATTTGAGGGGTAGAGGATTTTTGCTAGGAGGGGTGACTTTTTGGGGAGGAGCATTTGTGTTGAGAAGATTTGAGCTGGGAGGGGAGATTTCAGCAGGGGGCCGATTTTGTATTTGTGGGTTTTATGCTTGGGGGTGGGGGTGGGGGTGGGTAAGCATGCAGATTAGAGCTCAATTTGGGGGGGGGTTTTTGCTGACACAATGCTCATACATACAGTTTGGTCCATATATATTTGGACACAGGCCCAATTTTCATACTTATGGCTCTATGCCACCAGAATAAGATTAAAACAAAACAATCAAAATAAATTTGAAGTGCAGACTTTCAGCTTTAATTCAAGGGGTTGAATATAAATATCCAGTAAATTTTAGGAACTACAAACGTTCTTATACGCAGTCCCCCATTTTCTAGGGCTCAAATGTAGTTGGACAAATGAATATAATCATAAATAAAATGTTGATTTTTAATATTTTGTTGGGAATCATTTACTGGCAATGACTGCCTGAAGTCTGGAACCCAAGGACATTACCAAAGACTGGGTTTTCTGGGTTGATGCTGTGCCAGGCTCTAACTGCAGCTGTCTTATGTTTGTGGGTCTTTCTGCCTTTAGTTTTGCCTTCAGCAAGTGAAATGCATGCTCAATTGAGTTGGGATCAGATAATTGACTCGGCCATTGCAGAATATTCCACTTCTTTGCCTTCAAAAGCTCATGGGGTGCTTTTGAAGTGTGTTTTAGATCATTGTCCATCTGTACTGTGAAGCGCCTTCCAATCAACTTTGCTGGATTTGGCTGAATCTGGGCTGACAGACATCTCTAAACACTGCAGAATTCATCTGGCAGCTTCTGTCATCTGTCACATCAATAAACACCAATGCCACTGGAAGCCATGCATGCCCATGCCATCACACTGCCTCCACCATGTTTTACAGATAACATGTGCTTTGGATCATGAGCTGTTCCAAGCCTTCTCCACACTTTTTTTTTTTCTTCCTGTCATTCTGGTACAGATTATTCTTAACTTCATCCGTCCAAAGAATGCTTTTCCAGAACTGGCTTGGCATGCTCGCCCTGGGCTCTAGATTACCTTGTCCCGGCACAGGCCTTCCTGAGTTTGCTCAGGACAAAGGATTTAAAGTTACAGATTTCTTTTGCAGTTTAACTTGCTACAGTAATATTATTATATTTGGTTTAAGAAAAAAAAATCCACAGTTCCAGACTTCACCAGCAGGTGATGCTGCAAGTTGAAATTGATACTGCGCGCAGCCATAAAATATTGTATTTTTCAGGTCAGGTTCCTCAAGTAACAATGTGAAAGGGATCTCGCTGCTGTTTGCAGAGATTTTGAGGATCAAGGAGTCCTTTGTGTTAACACATGGAAGACCCCCGGGATATAGTACAATTTGTGTCTTTGTTTTTAAAGTAATACTCTGCACTCAGAACACTTGGATTTTATTTTTTTTGTAGTTTGAATATTGGCATTTTACAAAAAGATGAGTCTCAATGTATTTAATATTTACATGTGACTCCTTATCGGTAGCATCCAACATATCTGATGTTTTGTAAGGAGTGTTACAAGCGAAACAATAATTGTGTGTCTAGTTTAAATTTAAAGGCCGAGTCCAGGAAACGTTTTAATAGTAAGGAAAGGCTTGAACCCCTGTCAGGTTTTTGTGGTCTGTCATGGGCAGCAAATAATGGAGAATCTCAACCATGAGCACAAAGACTGAATAAAACACACTGCAGTATAAATAGGAAGGGTTAGAAACGTGATCACAGCCTTTCTTGACCCTTTCAACACAGAGGAACCTTTGAAATAACTTTCCAGTTTCAGGGAACCTAAAAATTCCTGTATCTTGATACATTTAGTGTGATGGTCAGTGGGTAAAATTCTTCTTACACTTGTGGTCACTGGGAAGAATTACCCCATTATAGATGGCTAAAAAGACCAATAGTGTCAGTGGGAACTTATCTGAGAGGCTGGAATAGCTCATTGCTATAGGAACCCCTAGCAACCTCTAAAGCAGCGGTTCTCAACCCGGGGGTCGTTTGGCAATTTGCCGGGGGTCGTGAATGCTAGTCCAAACTGTAACGCTGGCCGAGACGGACCCGAAATTACTGTTTACGCCTGAGTCTGTCCGTCTCGGCCAGCAAGACGTCACTTCTGGGAGAGGAGAACCGTGCGGAAGTGACGTTCCGTCTCCGCCATCATGGTACTCAAGTCCGCAGTAAGGCTGCAGTTAGAAGTCAGCAAGCGGAGTTAACCGGAAGTGACGCCGCCGCCATCTTGGTACCCTCGCCAGCAGCAAAGCTACAGTTAGAAGTCAGCAAGCGGGGGGGCGTGGCCTGACTGGCAATGGAGTAGGAAGCAGGGCGCCGGAGCTCCTCTCGCCGATTCTACTGCTTCACAGCCTGCAATAACCGTCGGGGTTCTAAAGAGCCCACAACGCTGTCAGACGTCTCCGGGACCGGAACGGAGGATGTCCCCGCCGAAAAAGCCGTCCACAGCGGCGGATAAGCTGGCCAAGTACAGACATGGAGGTGAGGAGGAACAGGCCAAAGATGGCGCCGACGGCCCCTCGGGAGAAGGGCGCCATGCGGAGGACACGTCGAAAGTGTTAGAGGCCATAGCTGCGCTGCAAAGCACTCTCACTACAAAGATTGATGAGGTGAAGATAGACATCTCCCTCATGAGACAAGACCTATCCACGGTCCGGGAACGAGTCACTGAAACGGAGGCCCGAATCAGCGCGGCAGAGGATGTTCTGATACCTCTGCAAGAGGCCACAGAGGACATGCAGCAACAGATGTGGCGGCTCCATGATCATCAAGATGAAATGGAGAACAGACTGCGCCGCTGTAACTTGCGGTTCATAGGCATCCCTGAGAGAGCGGAGGGCAGGGAGCCTGCGGAATTTCTGGAGAACCTCCTCATAGGTGAATATGGGAGAGATGCATTCTCAGTGATGTTTGCGGTGGAAAGGGCGCACCGCATACCAGCAAAGCCCCCACCTGAAGGAGCACCCCCCCGTACGTTTATCGTCAAGTTCCTGAATTTCAGGGACAGGGACAAAATCATGCGTCTGTCAAGAGAAAAGGGGAATATGAAGATGGGTAACGGACATGTGGCGGTGTTCCCGGACTTTTCCACTGAGGTGCAGAAAAAACGAGCGCAATACCAGGATGTGAAGCGTCGCCTGAGAGTACTACACCTTAAGTACGCCATGCTGTTCCCCGCAAGACTCAGAGTGGAGGAAGATGGAAGGGCGCAGTTCTTCGATACTCCTGCAGCAGCTGCAGCGTGGCTGGACCGCAAGGGGAGGCAGGCATGAAGCCTGCTACGGTGAATCGTGAGTACTGTTTCCTGGAGCTTGCTGGGGCTTTTAGTTCCCCTATGTGGGGCCCGAATGGATAGAGCCTAAGCGAGGAGAATTTCAAGGTTTATTTTTCTTTTTATTTCGTTTTTTGCCTCAGTTTTGACTGTTCCAGACCCCTCGGTCTCTCTATGGAGTTCCCCCCCCCCCCCCACCTTTCATACATATGCCTCATGTGTGCCCCAGCCCCTGACTTGTGAGCCGATGGGCCTTGTGCCGTTTATTCAACTCCTGCTGACATTCACTGCGGGCTGTGGGACACGGATGGGGAAGACTCAGATGCATATAGTACCTTATAAAAGAAAGAGGGGGGGACGGAAGAAGATGTGCAAGACGTTGTTGGCAAATGCTAAAAAAATTTCCCCGGATGGGGGGCCTGTTTTTCTACGAACATATTGTGACAGTATGCGAGGTGCGATACATGATCATAGGTACATTTCACCTCGCATACGTTCCATTATGAGAGACTGAACCGGAATCCATTCCGGGTTTTACAGCCTCTGGGCCTGGCTAGGATTCCGGTCCGGATGTTTGGGTCCACTGGAGTCCACAATCAGCTGGACTTTAAATGTCCAGGAAGAGAGCACAACAGGGCTCTGGCTTGAAACTCAGGAAGGGACCTGAGTGAGGGGAGCGCTGAGTGCTGGATTGAAAAGGTTTGCTTTACTGCATGTTTTGTGGGTGTCAGGGACTAGCCCCACACTGTATAGAGAGGAGATCCTGTTTGTTTAGTTTAGCGCCGGACGGCAAGGATTTAATTTTTTTTTTTTTGATCAAAAAGGTTTTTATTGCTCACATGCCAAATAAACATAGTACAGATGACATTGTACATTTCCAATTGCAAAAGAGTATGTCTTCAGGAATACAGTTCAACCATCAGATGCACTTTGTAAGGTCACTTATGCGCGATCATTTTGACAACAGACCCATCTGGGCACCAACCCTTCCACTCCACCCCCACCCTCTCTCCCCATTCTCCCCCCTTCATATATCCGCACATGTACACAGGCCCGGGGTTCCGCGAATCATTCCCCGTCTCTACATCCCCCCAAGTAACCGCTCTTGAACTAGTTCAACGGGGCTCAGCCCTGGCGTTGCAAGCCATGGGTCCCACAGTCTGAAAAATTTACCTGCATTGCCCCTGTGCTGGTAGATGTATTTCTCCATCAGTAAAGTCTTGCCCACATGTTGTACCCATACCTTAACAGACGGGGGCTCCCTTGACTTCCAATGTATAAGGATAAGCTTTCTCGCCTGGAATAGAGCCCTGGCAAACGCCACTCTAGTGGTTTCCTCCGCTATCGCCCCTTCCAGCACGCCCAAGAGGCAGCAAAGTGGGTCTAATGGGACACTAGTCTGAAATACCGAGTTCAGGGTCGTCAGAACCTCCGACCAGTACCTGTGGAGCTTTGGACACCGCCATAGCAAGTGCACCAAGTCTCCCTGGGTTGCCCTACATCGACCACACAGTGGGTCTGGGGCACAGCCCATTCTAAAGAGTTTGACAGGAGTGTAATGTACCCTGAGTAGGATGTAGAGCTGAGACACCCTTTGCGACACATTCAGCGAGCACGCGTTCACCGCCAGCAGGGCCTCCTCCCATACCTCCCCCTCAATCGGCCCCAAGTCTGCCTCCCATTGCTCTGCCACCTTCATAGGGTGCCCCTCTAACAATGACGACAGGAGCATATTATAGCATTGCGAAATCATGCCTTTGGTATCCTGCGCTTGAAACACCATTCGGAAAACCGGAGTGGGGGACTGAACCCACTCAACTGCTGTCCCCTGCGCTCTCACTGCATGCTGTAGCTGTATGTAATAAAAGTGCATATTGTGTGACAGGTTAAATCTACTTTGTAGTTCACTGAAGGGAAGTAGGGCCCCCCCTCTAAAGATATGTTTGAGGTGCGTGACCCCACAGGAGCTCCACCTGCTACCCTGCTCGAGCTTGGCCAGCTCCCCATAGGTGTCATTCCCCCAAATGGGACTGAACTCTGTGAACCCGGTTACTCCCTGGAGCTGTCTAGCCTTGTTCCATATCTTCTGGACAAGCGCATATGTGGGCATTTTCCTATTGGGTTTTTGAAATTTACACGCCTCCAGCCCCTCTGGTATCAAGGCTGCCCCCGATCCCCGCAGCATAAGTAGAGCCGCCGAGGCTTCGGGTTGCACCCCCGTGGTTCCTATCAAATGTTGGAGTTGGGCCGCTAAGTAATATATCCAGGGATTCGGCAGTGCCAGCCCACCCCCCTCCTTCGGACGCTGCAACTGCTCAAGTTTGATCCTAGGGGTTTTGGTGCCCCACAACAGCTGCCTAAAGAGAGAGTTGACCACTCTGAATACCTTCAGGGTGATCACCATAGGAGCATTGTGCAAGAAATACAGCAACTGGGGCATTAGTATCATTTTGATGAGATTAGTTTTGCCCGCCAGGGACATTTTTAGTTTGTTCCATACTTGAATTTTGTCTCTAAATTTGGATAACAGGGGGTAGATATTTAATTTACAGAAGTCAGTAATCGTGGGGGATATCCAGACCCCCAGATATTTAAAGGATGACACTACGGGTACTGAGCACGCTGGGCCACCCCCCTGCGCGGGTGCCCCATCCAGAAACATCAGTGCTGACTTGGTCCAATTAATGGTAAGCCCCGAAAAGCGGCCAAAGTCAGTAACAATGGCCATGGTCCGCTGCAGAGATCCCTCCGTATCCTCCAAAAAGAGGAGCATGTCATCTGCGTATAACATGATTTTCTCCTGCATGTCTCCATACCTGAACCCCCGAATCGCCTCGCAGCTCCTCACCAGGACCGCAAGGGGCTCGATGGCCAGAGCAAAGAGCAGGGGGGACAGGGGACAGCCCTGCCTAGTCCCCCTGCCCAGAGCAAAGGCATGGGACATCCTATCCGCCATACGTATGGCCGCCTGAGGTGTAGCATACAGAAGCCGGACCCATCCCTGGAACCCAGGGCCGAAGCCAAATTTGTTCAGTACCGCCCATAGATACCGCCAGCCGACACTGTCGAAGGCCTTATTGGCATCTAGCGACAACAGTGCCCTACTGCCGACGGCCTCCGAGGGGGTCTGCATGTTCAGGTACAGCCGCCGGAGATTCGTCGCCGTGGATTTGCATGGCATGAATCCTGCCTGGTCTGGGTGTATGATGGACAGAATAATTTTGTTCACGCGCATGGCCAGGACTTTTGCAAGTATTTTGACGTCGCTCTGTAGCAAAGAAATGGGTCTATACGATCCGGGATCCAAAGGATCCTTGCCCGCCTTCAGTAATAAGATAATATTCGCCCTTGTCATGGACGGAGGCAGGGCCCCCGAGTCGAGCGAGGCGTTAAACACCTCGAGCAACCTAGGCAGCACCACCCCCCCATACTGGGTATATACCTCCATGGGTAGGCCGTCATCTCCCGGGGCCTTGCACGTGGGGAACGAGGCCACCGCCTCCCCCAGCTCCTCCACAGTCAACGGCTTCTCTAGCTCGGCCCTTGCCCCCTCTTTCAGGGCCGGGAGAGCTATCGCATCCATGTAGCGCTGCAACTCCTCGTCCGTGAAGTCATCCCTTGAACTGTACAGTGACGAGTAAAAAGCCGCTAACTCGGTCAAGATTGATTCAGGTTCATTCACCAGCCTACCCCTTGTATCCCGAATTGCTCCTATGGCCGGGGACGCCTGCTGTGACCTCGCTATTCTGGCCAACAAGCGGCCTGTTTTTTCCCCTTCCTCATAGTAGGCCTGCTGGGTAAAGAATCGCTTTTTCTCCGCGGTGGAGGATCTCAGCCGGTCCAGGGCGTCCTGGGCCGACATCCACCCCTCCCTCGCGGATTCCGAGGGGTCAACAACATAGGTCAATTCTAACCGTCTCACCTGGTCCTCCACCTGCTCCATAAGAGCAGAGGAGCTGTGTTTTATGGACGCAATCTCCTCAATGAACGTCCCCCGCAGGCATGCTTTAAAGGCATCCCAGCCCAGGGCCCTCTCCGTCCCCTCCCAGTTGTCTCGGAAGTATTGTTCTATTCTGCGGGTAATATGGTCATGGGAGGTGAACAACTTTAGCCAGAAGGCGTTTAGTTTCCACGGGGCCCTGGGCAAAGAGGACACCTGACGCGTGACCAGGTGGGCCACAAGTGGGGAGTGATCAGAGACCCCCCGTGGAAAATATTCCACCCTAGGGATCATATGAAGTACCTGCGGGGACCCGACACATAGATCGATGCGGGACAGTGAGCCGTGCGTTTTGGAGAAGCACGAGAACTGTTTGGTCACAGGGTATCTAGCTCTCCAAATATCTAGCCACCCTACCTCCCCCATCAATCTGCTCAGGGCTGTCCCCCTACTCCCCTGGGGCATCCTAACCGGTGGGTGCCTATCCTCCCTCGGATCCATACATGCATTGAAGTCCCCCATAATCATCACGGGAACATCCGACTTATCACCCAGATATGACAGCAGAAGCTGTAACACCTCTTTCGAGAAAGGGGGGGGAATATATACAAAAGCAATAACCATCGTTACCATAAATACTTTGCAATATAGAAAGACATATCTACCAAGCGGGTCAACCTGTGCGTCTATTTCCTGGTAGGCCAAGGATCCGTGTACCAACACACTCACCCCCCTTGAATATGAGGTGTGAGTGGAGTGGTATGCCTTGCCCACCCAGGAAAATCCCAGATACCCAACCGTGTCCTTGGTAAGGTGAGTTTCCTGCAACCCCACAATAGCAGGGAGAAATTTCTTCAGGCCCGCCCGTATCATAGACCGTTTCAGTGGATCATGTACCCCGCGCACATTCCAAGTCACTATCGGGGTGGTGGCCATAGTTGAGTCTGAAAATAGTTATCGTTCAGGGTATAAGGCCTCGAGGCCTTTTCCGAAAAACCAAGCCCCAGCCGGGGCCGGGTCTGGTCCATCAAGTAATCTTGCATCATGTGGCATAAGTCTGTGAGCAGAGTATCAAAAATAACCAATAATAAAAAGGAGAAAAAACAATTAAACATACGTGTCCGCCTCTCGGCCCCGTCCGGGGCAGAGGTCGATATCCTGTTGCGTGGATCCAGCAGTCCCTGTGTGCCAACAGGGCACCAAAAAACTAGGGAAGACTCCCCCGGCCGGGGTTCGTCGCTGGTACCAAATAGCTCATACGTGTAGGCCCCCCCCTGTAGCATGGAGTCCAGAGGGGGTGCAATTCAGCTTCCGAAGCTCTTAGGTAACGCTATCAAAAGTGGAATCAGGTAAAGTTCCGGCTTGCAGGTAACAACAAAACTGGTCTGCGGCGAACTCAGCGGCTATGTGTGGGTGTCCCTAGGGCCTCAGTCCCCCCTGTCCTCCTCGCGGCGTCTCCTCAAGTCCTGTTCGTTGTGGTCTAGCCACTGTGCGGCCTCCGCGGCAGATTCGAAAAACGTGGCTTGGCCCCTCACCGTAACCCTCAGCTTGGCCGGGAACAGCATGGCGTAGTTAACTTGGATCCTCTGCAGGCGCTTTTTAACATCTACAAACTTGGCCCTCTTGCGTTGCACCTCAGCTGAGAAGTCGGGGTAGAACGACACCCTGGCCCCATTGTAGTGCACCGATCCCCTCTCTCTGGCCAGCCGCAGGATGGTTTCTTTGTCCCTATAATTTAGGAGCCTGGCTAGGACGGATCTGGGGGGGCCGCCAGGGGGAAGGGGTCTGGGAGGCGTTCGGTGCGCCCTCTCTACCGCGTACAGCGTGGAAAATGCCTCCTTGCCAAAAGTCTCCTGGAGCCATGTCTCAATGAACGTAGTGGGGTCCCTACCTTCCACCTTCTCGGGGAGGCCCACTATGCGGACATTGTTCCTCCTTAGGCGGTTCTCAATGTCGTCTGTTTTTGCGGCGGCCTGTGCGGACTGCTGCAGTGCTGTCCTAGCATCTCTGGTGAGGGGTGGGAGCGCGTCCTCTACCTCGCTGATGCGTCCCTCCACAGCCGTGGTTCTCTCCCTAATTTTCTGGAGGTCATGGCGCATGAGAGATACTGTCTCAGTAAGCTCCCCAAACTGTGCCTTCAGGCCGTCCACAGAGGCTGTAACTGAAGTTGTGCACTTCTGCACCGCCCGGAGGATCTCACTAAGTGTGGGTTGTGGGGCATCATCCTGTAATTCCCCAAATATGTCCTGCATAGTGTCTGTGGAGCTCTCAAGCGGCAGCGTGTCATCCATAGCAGATTCTCCATTGAGGCCCTGCACTCTCTGCGCCCACGTCGGCTGTGTATGCGTCGGGGAGCTGGTAGGGCCCTGCAGCCTTTGGGTGTAATATAACATGTCCTTGGGGGGTTCTTTCCCCTGGTGTTTGGCCGTTTTGGGCGCCTTACCTCCAGCCTCTGCTTGTCTTTCAGGCCCGCGCACTGCACGCTGCTGCTGAGAGGCCCCGGCGCCATCTTGGATCTCCATGGCCGAGCCGACCGCGGCTCCTTTCTCGGGTTTGCGGGTCATTCGGATCCCCGCCGCTCAATCAGACACCCCCCGCTGAGGTCCGTGAAGTGCGCTGTCGCTTTTGGTCCGCTCGTTGGCGTCAGTTGTTGCCGGTAACAGGATCGTAGCAGGATCAGTAGCGGGAGCTCCGTGAACTGCGACTGTTCACATGCCCGTCCAGGCCACGCCCCCAAGGATTTAATTTACTGTTTTGTTTATTTTAATCTGCAAACCGTTTATAAATAAAATCTGGCATCCGCCAGACTTAAAAGAAAGTGCCTGCTTACAGACTGTGATTTCAGAAAAGGTGATCCCCACGAGCTAATCCCTCACAATATTTATACACATAACCCATGTTTTTACAGTATATCTGCGGACGAACAATGGATCCGGAGAGGTCATTCTAGAAGTGGCGGGGAGGGTACACAATGCAATACACTGTCGGGCGGGAGGAGCAAGGCCCTAAATTTTGGGGTTTTTTCCCTTTTTGATTTTTGCTTTTCTGGTTGGAGAGCATGGGCCCCATCACCCTTTGTTTCACCATCATGGGGATGTTAACTGTGTCCAGCTCCGAATCCATGTGTTGCTCAGTGAACAATCGCCCCCACACTTCACATTGGTTGTATAATGTAAAGTCTTTAATAGATTTCAAGATGTGTGCCTCCAGTCGGGACTATCCGCTGGAAGAACTGATTAGTCGTTATTTTGTGTTAGATACAAGGTTGGGGGATCAAATGCTCACACCAGGTTGGGGAGGTGATGGGCTGGGAGGGGGGAGGTGTGTTGGTGGGGCCACCGTTGTGACCCTAAAAGGTTTTTGAGATGTGTACAATGGTTTAGAGAAGTAAGGGGAAATATACGTGTTGCTATGAAGAGAAGGGGAAACCCGTGTGTTACTGCAATAATGTACCTGATGTATTTATATGCTACCCTGCTGATCCGACAGTACTATACCAGGTGTCGTCATGGCATCAATTAAATTTATGACGTGGAATGTCAGGGGGATGAG
The DNA here is from genome assembly GCF_905171775.1 of Rana temporaria. Lineage (NCBI taxonomy): Eukaryota > Metazoa > Chordata > Amphibia > Anura > Ranidae > Rana > Rana temporaria. The sequence goes on along the minus strand of NC_053490.1, from coordinate 462,548,382 downwards.
AAATAAAATTAAGCGCACTGCAGCTCTGGCCTATTTAAAAGCACAAAAAGCTAATATAATGGCATTGACTGAGACACACGTCACAGGTCATCTGCAGGCAGCACTAAAACGCCCCTGGATCGGATGGGCGTATCATAGCACGCATACCAGCTTCTCCAGGGGGGTGACGTTACTAGTGACAAAGGCCACCCCATTTGAGTTACTGTCCCTGGAATCGGATCAGCAGGGGAAATATGTTTTTGTAAATGCCCGTGTGGGAGGGGTCCCTATGCTGCTAATTGCGTGCTATGTCCCCCCCCCGTACAGCTCGGAGGTCGTCACGATGGGCTTGGCATTTATGGCCAAATACCCGACGGTTCCGGCTGTGTGGATGGGGGACTTTAACATGACCATGGATCCAGTCATGGACAGACCAGCACAGATGGGCGGGGATCCAGGGGGGCCCAGAATGACTAGACTGGGCCGCCTGGTGAAGGAATTCGCCTTGACAGACATATGGAGGCATAAAAACCCAGAGACTAGGGCATACATGTGCCATTCCACCAGCCATGCCACAATGTCCCGTATAGATTACATCCTGATATCAACGCCCCTTGTGCCCAGGGTGGAGGGGGTGGGGTTTGCTCCTAGAGCTTTATCAGACCATTCGCCATGTTGGATGCAGATGTCTTTGCTGAGGGAGGCCCCTGGAAGGGTATGGAGATTGAATCCATTTTGGTTGAAAGCCCTGCAAGATCACGACAGCATAGAACGGGAGTTAAAGTTCTTTTTCCCAGAAAACTAAGACCCTTTGACACTTAACCACCAGTGGGATGCCTTTAAAACACACGCGAGTAGGTTACTAGACACTAAGATTAAAAGACTGAAGCTTTCCTCACAGGTAATAGTACATGAATCAGAGGAAGCGTTGCGGAAATTAGAAGAATCATTTAATACACTACCCACCCCGGAGAATTTGGAAAAGGTAAAGGTACAAGCCAGAGTAGTAACGCAGCTACACATGGAGAAAGCCAAACAGCGCATCTTTTTCTGTAAAACACGGGTATATGAGCATGGGGAAAAGGCAGGGAAGATGCTGGCATATCTGGCCCATCTGGAAGACAGACCACCGGTGGTGGTGTCCCTGGCTGAGCCGGACGGCTCGTTGGTCACGGACCCCCCGCAGGTGGCGGACAGGTTTATGAGATTTTACAGAGACCTATATACCTCCCAGAGTCGACGCACGCCGAGAGAAATACAGGCATATCTTCATGCATTGCAATTCCCACAGTTGAAGGCAGAGCAGGTGCAGCAGCTTGAAGCCCCTATCACCGCCCAAGATGTTGCGAACGCAATATCACAACTAGCCAAATCCAAGGCCCCGGGGTTGGATGGCCTGCCACTGGAGTTCTATGCCACTTATTCCGAAACACTGGTACCTAAGTTGCGGGATGTCTATCATTCCATTTTTGACTCAGGTATCCTCCCTATGTCTATGCAGGAGGCTCAGATCATAGTCCTTCCCAAACCTGGTAAGGATCACAGATATCCCGAAGCGTATAGACCCATATCTTTATTGCCAGTCGACATCAAGATATTGGCTAAAATTTTGGCCTCTAGATTGAATGTGGTGATTCTCTCTCTGATACACCCGGATCAGACCGGGTTTATGCCGGGCAAAAATACGGCCATGAACATCAGGAGACTGTTCATGAATATACAGGCACAACATGACAATGTAGGGACCAGGGTTGTGGTATCCTTGGATACGGCCAAGGCCTTCGACTCTGTCGAGTGGCTGTATCTGTGGGAGTGCCTACGGTGTTACAGATTTGGCCCGAAATTTATTAAATGGGTACAGCTTCTATACCAGACACCCAGGGCCAGAATTTTTGTCAACGGGTGGCTGTCAGAACAGATCGCATTGGAACGGGGCACGAGACAGGGATGCCCCCTGTCACCATTATTGTATGCTCTGGCGGCAGAACCGCTGGCCATGGCAATTAGGACAAGTCCAGATGTGATAGGCCTCAGAAAGGGGGATACATGGGAAAAGATAGGATTATATGCAGATGACACTGTCCTCTATCTGGCAGATCAGGGACCATCACTAAGGGCAGCTCTACGTATCATAGAAGAGGCGGGTACGTATTCAGGGTTAAAGATTAACTGGGACAAGTCCCGAATCCTTCCGCTAGATCAGTTTCCCCCTCAGGCGTCATCCCGGGAACTACCTTTACAGAGGGTGGCGGAGATTAAATATCTTGGGGTGAATGTAACCAGGAACCTCAAGGATTATGTCCCCCTGAATGTAGAACCCCTATTTGTCATTATTAAAGCGCGAACACAGGCACAGGCTAGACTACCCCTGGGAGTAATGGGCAGAATAAATTTAGTGAAAATGATTTTATTACCCAAAATACTATATATGGTCTGGCACGCCCCATTATACATACCTCTGAAAGTGTTTAAACAGATGGAAGCGCTCCTAAACTCATTTGTGTGGGGGTCAAGTCGACACAAGTTGGCGTGGCATATACTTAAAAATCCTATATTGGAGGGAGGATGCTCCCTTCCAGATCTGCAAGATTACTATATTGCGTCGCAATTATCCCACGTTTACCATTTTAATACTTCAGAAGCACAGAGGCATAGATCGTTAGTATGTAACAGACCAGGTAGCCCTCTCCATACCCCGGTACAGGCTATTTTCAGGACGGGACATGGAGGGTGTAGGACGGCGCACTTTGGGGCCGACATGCTGTTATATCAACAAAAAATCTGGGATATAGCCCTTAAAAGAATGGACAGAACACACGTGCACTCGCACACACCACTGTGGAGAAACGGAAGTCTGCCAGAGCTGGGAACAGTTCCGGACCCGGGGATATGGGCGGCATATGGAATACTTTTCCTATCCCAGGTCCTCACTGAGTCAGGCCCTAAGTCCTTTACACACCTACGGGAGGAATTCTCTCTTCCACCCCAATTCATCTTTCGGTACCTGCAGCTTCGGCATGCACTTAGAACACAAATGGAACAGGTGGCGGTGGATTTGAATAGGCCGCGGGTGCTGGATGTTATCTTTGGGGCCGAATCAACAAAACTCACATCTAATTTATACTACACAATCCGATTGGAAAAGGTAGGCAAGGTGTCACAGACAGCAAAGACGAAATGGGAACAGGACCTGGGACAGATAGATGACACTGACTGGGGTGAGATATTGGAGGGAGTAAAGACGTCGTCCCCCAAACTATCGGACAGGCTAACTCAGCTATATATAGTTCATCGTGCTTACCTGACGCCCAAGAGATTAGCAAAATTCCAACCCACACGGAGCACTGCCTGCCCCATGTGTGCAGCTGCGGAGGCCTCATTCTGCCACTTACTGTGGCAGTGCCCAGACATACAGGCCTACTGGTTGCAGGTAACAAAGTTCCTACACGACAATATGGGATCACCGGTGGGGATGGACCCGAAGTTATGTCTGTTAGGACTGGTCCCAGACGTGGACATAGATAAGTACCAGAACATCTTCATATGTGAATCGCTATTTATGGCTAGAAAGGTAGTGGCCAAGGCATGGATGAGGGATAGGGCCCCAACGTTGGAGGACTGGAAAAGGGAGGTGAACACCACCCTTCCTTATAGGAGGATGATCTACATTCAGAGGGGGCGCCCACAGAAGTTCTCCAATGTTTGGGACAGGTGGCTGGCGGATGGGGAAACATGTACGGTGTAAATCTCTGGCAAAGGAAGAGGGTATATGGAATTAGGGGGGTACGGTTGATCTGGTGATTGCTTTGGGTTTATGGAACGTATGGGGTATCTTCTCCTACGCGTAATAAGGGTGAACCCTTGTGTAAAGGGACGGATGTGAAACGGGGTATGAACCTACACTGTTAATTGTATATCTGCAGATATGTATCAGGCATCGCTTAATGTTAATCAAATGCCTAACATGTATGTGCCTTTTATATGTAACATCTCAATAAACTTGGTTTTGAAGTTGAAAAAAAAGAAGTCAGCAAGCGGACATCTTTTTACACCCACCAAAGTCTTGCAGTTTACACGTTTTTTTACCAGTAAACTGAGCTTATATACTATATAAGCTTTATATAGTATATAAGCTCAGTTTACTGGTAAAAATACATGTAAAATACAAGACTTTGGTGGGTGTAAAAAGATGTCCGCTTGCCGACTTCTAACTGTAGCCTTGCTGCGGACGAGGGTACCAAGATGGCGGCGGCGTCACTTCCGGTTAATATAATAGACGGGTTGCTGATGCTGACGGAACACCTGAGGTAACCTGAGGTACTTTGGCAAGCCAGGCACTAAATACCGGTAATTCAGGCATTTTTGTACTGTTTGTCACAGCAGTGTAATTAATACATCGATTTTGATTAAATAAGTCTGACATGACTGTGAAAAATATAATTGTGGTACAATACATATCATTTATATATAAATGTCCCAGTTGGTTCCTCAAAAGTGGTTCTTCCGTGTCAGTGCTAGATACATGTTTGGGTGCTATACACTTTGAATATCTAGCACTGACACGGAATAACCACTTTTGAGGAACCAACTGGGACGTTCATATATAAATGATATGTCTTGTTCCATATAATTTTTTTTCTTGCATAGCCACGTCATGTTGGACTTAAAAAAAAAAATGGCGGAACTCCGCTTTAAGTCCAACATGACGTGGCTATGCAAGAAAAAAAATAATATGGAACAAGACATATCATTTATATATGAACGTCCCAGTTGGTTCCTCAAAAGTGGTTATTCCGTGTCAGTGCTAGATACAGTGCTAGATACATGCTTGGGTGCTATACACTTTGTAAATAATTTTACTGTTGGGGGTCCCCACAACTTGGGAAATTTCATCAAGGGGTCACGGCACTAGAAAGGTTGAGAACCACTGCTCTAAAGGAACTTTAGGGTTCAATGGAACCCTGCTCTATTAGGTTATTATTACTGTCTGTGTCTTCCTGTCTCAGTGACCACGGCCCCCCTCAGTTCCTATCCTTTTGTCACAGTGACAGGAAGTAAAGTGAATTCTCTCCTAGATAGGAATAAACTGTGACAGAAGGATTTTCTCCATTTTTATCCAAATTTAAAGCGGCAGTTCACCCGCAAAACAATTTTTAAGATTAGATTGATGCTCATTTTGTCTAGGGGAATCGACTAGTTTTTTTAAAAACGCAGCAGTACTTACCGTTTTAGAGAGCGATCTTCTCCACCGCTTCCGGGTATGGTCTTCGGGTCTGGGCGTTCCTTCTTGATTGACAGTCTTCCGACGGTCGCATTTATCGCGTCACGAGTAGCCGAAAGAAGCCGAACGTCGGTGCGGCTCTATATGGCACCTGCGCACCGACGTTCGGCTACTTTCGGAAAATCGTGACGCGATAGATGCGACCGTCGGAAGCCTGTCAATTAAGAAGGAACGCCCAGATCCGAAGACCATACCCGGAAGCGGCGGAGAAGATCGCTCTCTAAAACGGTAAGTACTGCTTCGTTTTTAAAAAAACTAGCCGATTCCCCTAGACAAAATGAGCATCAATCTAATCTTAAAATTTTTTTTGCGGGTGAACCTCCACTTTAAGTGTTACTAAACCCAGGACTTTGCATTCACTATATCTAGTCTTTCACGATGCACAGAATATGGGAATGCAATTATTTTAGTAAATATAAACCGCTAAATACCTTTTCTCATCAGCAGTATATAGAAGTCTTGTGACTTCTATGAGTATCTGGTTAAAGTTTGTAGGAGGAGTTTTCATACTGCACTGAGCGGTCCCCTCATAATGCAGGACTCCTGTTCTTCTGTCTGAACAGTGCTGATTACATGCACTCTGCCATGAAAAGAATAAAACTTTCTAGAAACACACACCAAATTGAGCATGTGCAGCCTGACTCCAGTCTTATGCGGACATATTCTGGAGTCAGTGGAAGAAGAGGAGACAGAGATGACAGGATCGAACTGCCTTTTTTACACAATGCAGGGGATTAACCCCTTAGGTTCCACAGTGAGTATAACCAGCATTCTTTAATGCATATACAGACTGATTTTACTGTTGTGGGTTTAGTAACACTTTAAAGAAATTAAATATGCAGATTGTATAGATAAATTCATGTGATTAAGTACATAATAACTTATGTCTTTTTAAAAATGGGGCTTCAGATGTTAAACTCTGTTTTGTTTCTCAGGCATACATGAATTTCCGCCGGAAAAGTACAGCAGGATGGAGCATTGGAAACGTGCTGCTTGATCTCACTGGTGGCAGCTTCAGCATTCTCCAAATGTTCTTGCAGTCTTATAATAACGGTGTGTACTACTATATATTGTATACTGCTATTGTCCGTTCTGAGCAAAGGCCTAAAACTGGGCACCGCTCTGCAGTCTGCGACATCGTACATCAGTACATCTATCATGTCAGCTGACTCTGCTGTGCATTTTATTTTCACTGATTGTTGTGCATTGTTCAACGGATGGCCTTAATTGCGTTGAGATGGGGACAGGACATGTCGAGATCAGTAGTGGATGATGGTGGGATCACACAGAGTGATTCATCCAATCAATATCTGGCTCTTCTCTTCATAGTGTAGTGTAAGAAATGTTTGCAGCATCACACCAGCTTCTGGTCGGGGTTTGTACAGTGCCGAGGTACAGACATATCTGGTAATTGTCTGTGCTTACCTTATAGATAACAGTGCAGTGGTGACTTCTCTGCACATACAAGAAATGATTTTATTTTTTTGCCATAATTGATCATAAAATGTTTTCCTTGAGCTCCAATCAATGCTTGGGTTTGACGTTTTGATCCACTTGCACTCCCTGAGCCCTAACCAATGCTTAGGTATCACTGACTGTTACAGTTCATATAAGGCTCAGGCCACTAACCTATGACAATTATTTGCCATATCTGCTGAAAATAACAGCAACAAAGCTCAAAATAATTCTCACTATGGCAAACAACACATACATTTGGGGGAATTGACTAAAACTGGAGCAGACAGATCGGGAGCAGCTGTGCATGGCAACCAATCGGCTTCTAGCTTCAGCTTGTTCAGTTAAAGCACGGGTGCCCAACCTTTTAAAGAGTGAGGGCCACTCAAGCTACTTGGTAACCAGTCAAGGGCCACAATGAGCGCAGTAGGCAGATGACAGGTCCAAGTCCACTCCGCATATGCAGAGCTGACACCGACACAGCCGCTTTACTCTATGAGCCCTCTGATCTGCCCAGATAGAAGGGGACGGACCCCTCTGTCTGTGTGTGTTTTTTATTTAGCAGATCGGATTGGAGGTAGGTGTAAATTCTGTGGTTCAATAGAGGTGAACGGAGGGTCTGATTGGGTCGGACCAATCATGTCAAAAGCAGCCTAAGGCTGCTTTCACACTGACGCGCTGTGGTTTACCCACACGGAGGGTGCAGCGCAATGCACCTGTGGCTTAGCTGCACTTTGTCATAGACTTTTATTATGTCCTGCAGGGGTGGTGCACTTTCTGAAGTGCACTAAACCCCCAGGTTATAACATAAGTCTATGGCTCAGTGCAGGTCACCTGCAGGTGTTCTGCACTGCACCTGCGGATACGTTTAAAATCAGGCCAATACCCACTGCAGAACAGATATGCCCATATATACACTGTAATTTTAGTAATAAACTTACCTTTAATAACAGTATTCTATTCAGGTATTGTCAGCTGTTGCTGTCCCAGGCAGAGAGCATTTATCACTCCACCTGTGACAGGAGTTGACGCTTTACAGGAAGCATTGGCTTATGCAGCTCTGCTCTGCAGCCACTTGCTTCCTCTACCGCCGGCTTCATTCACAACACTCTTGCTCTGGGATGGTGGGTCAGCAACCCACAATCCCACAGCAGGAGGTCGTGAGCCACATCAGAGGGTTAAAGTGTTACTAAACCCAGGGCCCTGCATTCACTATATCTGGTCTCCCACAGTACACAACATGGAAATGCAATTATTTTAGAAAATAAAAACTGCTAGATCCCTTTTTCTTATCAGAAGTATATATCAGTCTTGTGACTTCTATCGGTGTCTGCTAAAACTTGTAGGAGGAGTTTTTATTCTGCTCTGACTGTCCTATGAGGCTGCAGGACCCCTGACCCTCAGTCTGGACAGTGCTAATTGGCTCTGTGCTGATCACATGCAGTCTGTTGTTACCCCAAGATAAATGTTGATGTAGTTTGGACTGGCCTATTACAATACATTGCATTATTCCTGGAAACCTTGTATTGTAAAATGAAGGGCAGCATTACAATTTAGTACGTTGGGAAACAAATTCTACTGTCTTTGCTGTGATATCAATAATGAACAGCAATAGTGGACTGAGATCACATATGTCCTCTTTTTAAAGCAACATTTTGTACTAATTATGAATTGATTTGGAATTACAAATATTTTTATTTTCTTTCAACAGATGAATGGACATTAATATTCGGTGACCCCACAAAATTTGGCTTGGGACTCTTCTCTATTATCTTTGACTTTGTATTCATCACCCAGCACTATTGCTTGTACCGCAAATATCAAGACTATCACAACGTTTGACCAAGCCAACCACACTCCAAAGCATTATTTTTTAAGAAGTATGAAGATACATTTTTCATTTTTGTATGTTTAGATACTTTTGATGCCGAGTTGTGCCTTACCTTGGTGGTGCTCACTGCTGTTCTGTGAACCAGGGGCATTTTGCTGACAGTGCTGCCAAGCAGAGATCAAAATCATTGATAACTAGCATTTATGGATATTTATTGTTTTCAATTGCACATGGCCTAACTTCTCTCATCTACCACATTTGTGGCTAAAATAGAATTTGCCAGTTGACTTTTTCTAATTCCTATTCTCAACGAGGGTTCCTCCAGAGGATGAAAGGGGTTCCTTGTGCTGTGGCCGATTGCCCTTCCATTTGATGCGCCCACATATTTCCAGGTTAATCGCCACTTGGAAAAGCCTGCAGCATGACACCAATGATCTATTTAGCTGACAAAGGTGGCATTCTAACCGCCATTGTTGGGGGCATTTTTCTAATGGACTAATTTTGTCAGGGTTCCCTGACACCTGAAAAATTTATTTAAGGGTTCCTTTGGGGTAAACAGGTTGAGAAGGGCTGGCATAGCACTTAATTTACTATAGGAGAATAGACTGTTTACTTATTCTTGGTTCACACCTGTGCGTTTTTTTTTTGTGCAATTTGCAGAAACGCACTACCACTAGTTCACATCTGTGCCTTTTTGAACAAGTGTGTTTTTTTGGAAAGGGTCAGGGTAATGGACTTTAACCACTGGCCAACCACCTTCCGCATATATACTGCTGAAAGGAAGGTGGCTGGGCTGCTCAAAGGTCCGTGCATATGGTATTATGGGCGTGAGCAATCCCGCAGACTCTATGTCCGCTGGCCACCCACGATCGCGGTAAAGAGGTAGAAAGGTGGATCCCTGCTCTGCCAGGGGACAACACAGAGATCTGCTGTTCCTAGTAATCAGGAACAGCACTCCGTGTTGTCCCAGCAAGCCCATCCCCCACACAGTTAGAACACACCCAACCCCTTTGATCGCCCCCTAGTGTTAACCCCTAAACTGCCAGTGTAATTTATACATTGATCAGTGCGTTTTTTTTAGTACTGATCACTAATATTGTAAAAGTGTTACTTGGGGTCAAATTTGTCCGCCTCAATGTCGCCATCCCGCTAAAAATTGCAGATCGCTGCCATTACTAGTAAAAACAATAAAACAAAATTAAAGTCCCTAAATCTATCACCTATTTTGTAGTTGCTATAATTTTTGTGAAAACCAATCAATATACGGTTATTGGGATTTTTTTTTTTTTTTTATAACCAAAAATATAAAGCAGAATACGTATGGCTGATAAATTTATATATATCTAGCAGAAAGTAAAAATATATATATATATTTTTTTTTTTCAAAATTGTCAGTCTTTTTGTTTATAGCGCAAAAAAGTAGACTGCATAGGTGACCAAATATCACCAAAAGAAAGCTCTATTTGTTTGGGTACAGCGTTGCACATCCGTGCAATTGTCAGTTAAGACGACGCAGTGACATATCGCAAAAAATGGCCTGGTCATTAAGGGGGTAAATGGACCTGCACCAAGAATGCAAGTGTTGATTTTTATTTTTTTTGCTCATGGCAAAGTATGACCGTTCTGCTTGTGTGCGACTGATGCAACTTTACACCCTCTGGCACTCAATTAGCATCAAGGTGCCATCAAAGTCACACTACATGAACAGAACTACTTTCCTATTAGCTGGAAAAAAAATGCAAACACAAACTGCATCAAAAATGCAAAACGCACCTACCGCGTTGAATATCCAATCATAGCAAGGGAAATACATTTTTGCTTGCATATGGATTGGAAAATTTTCCAAGTTGACATGGTGTCAACATATTTACGGAGTTCCAGGAGTATTCACTTTGCCAAGTTAACAGCATCTTCCCCGTTTGTAAATTAAACTCATAGTGTGCAATATATTTTATTAAAGGGTACGTTCCCCCCAAGCACAGGCTTTGGAACTAGCAGCAGGACGCAATTTAAAGAAAAAACTAATTTAAATAGTCTGTCTGAACCTCAATGTATCCAATTACTTTTGTTTGGAAATTCAAGTGGGCTTTAAATGTGGCCTCATTGGAAGAATCTGAGACATCTTTCCAGATGTAAAACAAGGGTAAGTGAATCAGTCCATGTACCGAATTATAAGACCACAGTGGAGTTGTCCTTTACATATTAACTTCACACTTCCGGTTAGAGTTGAAGTGAAAGGGTGATTGTTATGTTACAGGAAGGAGGCTACAAAGCACTCTTCCATTTTTTTTGTATTTTTTTTATTATAACTGTTATTCCAAAACAGAAATACGCACATTTTATTGAACTGCCAAATATTCCTATTTTGTTTTGGGTGGAGAGGACAGCCTGTGTGTAAAATATTCACCTTTGTAAGATTGCTTCTGAGAGCCAAGGCTGTACGTTTCTGGCACTGAGCTTGTCCCAAAGTGTCCTAGCTCCTTCACTGGAGCCAACTCCAAACTTTGACATCGGTCATAGAAACGCAGAGTACAGGGGTAGAGAAAAAAATTACGTTCATAGGACTGAATCTACACAGCAGGGCAACCAAAGAATAGAATTTCACACATAGGCTGTCCCCCATTTTCTCTACACCCAACAGAAGATCAGCAGTTTTGGTTGGAGAACTGATCCAAGACTTGACAAATGCTTTAGCAGTACCAAAGTGATTGCTTGCGCTTCAAAATCATTGAAGGATAGTTTGCAGTTTTTTTTTATTAAATTATAATGGCAATAATTTAATATGAATAAGATTGTCTGCTAAAAATAAAAGTTTTACAAAACTTGATTACTGAAATAAAAAATATTGCACTTGTTTGTTCATGCGATTACATAGTGAGGCTAATGCTTTCTACACACGGTCTGACTGACTATGCAAAAGTCCGCCGTGAGTCTGTCGGAAAGATAAAGAACAGGTTCTCTATCCAAGGTCTGTTGGACTTCTGAGAAAAAGTGTCCGATGGCGGCTACACACGGCTGGACTTTCCGTAAAAAAAAAAAAGCCAGTCGGACTTTTTTTTCCCCCCATCCGAAAGTCCAGCTGTGTGTACGAGGCATTACTTACTATTGGGGCACCCAGATCTATCTTTCTACCCCATGCTAATCCGGTCAGTCTCCTTGCACATCATTAATTTGTATATATATAAAAAAAAAAAAACTGGGCTCAGACTCACTAATTTGTGTAGAAAGCTGGTAAGACATTTGCTGGATTAGGCAGATACTTTTCTAGAAATCTTGTGATCATATACATTTTGCTTGCACAATTTAAACCAGGGAACCAGGGGTCTCCAAACTGTGGCCCAGGGGCCGGATGCAGTCTTTTGCTTGCCTTTATCAGACACCTGGGCCAGGGGTTCTCTCACTGACAGTCTGGTTGAAAAAAAACACCATCCAGTTAAACACACAATGGGGCACTATTGTTTTCCACTGACCCCAAGGATGGGACACTATTCCTCCACCAATACTAAAGATGTATATTGTTTACCCCCCACTGATGCCAGGACATTTTCTGCTACCACTGACCACAGTCCGGCCCCCCTAAAGTCTTTAGAACAGTGAACTGAACCTTTGTTTAGAAAAAGTTTAAAGAATTAGCTTTAAACAATCTCACCAAACACTGGTCATCCTCAAACATTCATTTTCTGATTCAACCTTGAACATTGACTGAAAAAAAGACAACCTACACATGTGATTTGAGCATTAAATCAATTAGAGGACTGAAGAAGTGTGAGTGTACCTTAAATATGATAAGGTGTGTAAAGAAAAAAGACCAAGAACACCAGCTTGTAAAATCCAGTTACATTTTAATTTTAGTGTACAAACAATATAAAAACCTCAACATATGCCATCATAAATTGTCGCTTTGGCACAGATTAACCAGCTAATGAACAGTGCAATATTAGTATTGTAAAAGGGTCTATGTGTTAATACATAATTCCATTACTGATGAAGTGGCCTCCAAATGTAGTAGTGATGCACATAAACCAGGAGTAAGTCAAAATGTTAACAGTTTAACAAAAAAAATAAAGAAAAATACAGTAAAAAAAAAAAAAACAGTTATACTAAAACCTAGTGCGCTATGAAGAGTGTATTAAAGAAGGAATAAAATGGAAAACAGTAAGATGCCTCCAGTAGTTAACAGTCATTTCTAAAAACCATACAAGTTAATAATAAATCTGATGATGATTGAACAGTATGTGTTATAAGGCCAAACTCTAACATTTAATGCAGTTTTTAACTCCCCTGTGTAAATATTAAAAGTCTACAACTACAAAAAAAACTAGCTCCTGACTTTTAGGCTCCATTCACACTTGTATGACTCGAAAGTTTTGACTTTGGAGTGCAACTTGCATACGACTTTGACCAGTGATAATGTACAACTGTTGCATTGTATAACATTCAGGTAGGACTTTCATGCAACATTGAAGTCTATGGCCCTCAAATTGCATGAAAGTCGGACCAAATAGTGCATGAACTATTTAAGTTTCTCCAACTTTAAGTCGCACATATATAAATGATTATCATTGGAAAACATAGGGGAAAGACTTGTAATGCAACTTATGTCAAGTCGCACAAGTGGGAATGGAGCCTTAAAAAAGTCACTCGCCTCTCCAGAGATCCAGCGCCATGCTTACCCTACCTGGTTTCTTTACTGCTCTTTGGTCCCTGGCACCATCATCATCACTGTGGGCAGCCGACTGACTGCTTGTGGCTTCATAGCTGGCTGCCCACAGCGCATGCGCAAGTTGCCCTGCGCCTCTTGGGCTAAACAAAAACTGGGAGGACCTTGTTGTACTAGGCGATGTTAGTACAGCGATCTCCCCATTGAGCTACATTGAGTGTTCTGCCCCCCCACCAATCACAGCAAGTGGCTGCCAGCGCTAATCGGGTGTCGATTGGCAAAAGGTTTTTCTGGGATGCCGTTGAACCAGTCGAGATTCGGCCTGTGTGTACCAGGCTTTAGGGTGTAGAGCTCTTTGGATATTAATAGCAAACAATCATGACTAAAATGAAGACTAGTTCTTTTATTTTGCTCATTATCGATGATTGAACATTCTGAATTCCCGAGGCCAGAAAGCTATACACTTGGAAATGTACAATATGTGAATAAGAATCCATAATGAAGAACACAACACTAAGCCAGCCTGTGAGGGATGTGAATGTTTATCTCATCATATCCATTATGAACATGATCTACTACAGTTCTGATGTATACATACAGACGGTTCAGAAGCTGCCTATTCATGGGTTTGCAGTGAATAAAACCGTTCAGAACTAAGGCTGTCTAGATGCATCACATGTTACCATATTTCCTATAGCCAGGTGTACAGATATTAAAAAAAAAAAAAAACACTTCTGAAGGTATTTTCATACGCAATTAGTACGGTTTGGTCCATTTAAACCTCCAAAGATGTCATAAATCAAGCTAGTTTCTTATAACCCTCCATCAGAATTTATTTTTCCTAGAAGGCACTTTGTTTTTACAAAAGGCAGCACCCTGTAAATTAATCAATTTCTTTAAAAGGCAACTGGTAACTTGCAAAGATACATTAGAAAGGTTACAATTTTAGAAATATTATGGTCGTGTTTACATAGAGGTAACAATGCAACCAGCACCACCACCAAGATAGATCTGCCTACATTGGATGGCGGGCAACCATGAAAAATAAGAGAGAGTCTGGAATATTAGCAAAGACACATAAACTAGATAACTTCTGGTCCCATAACAGTCTACCCTCCAGACCAAGACCCCTAGAAAGTTTTCAGGTCCATGGTCTCTGCCCTCCAGACCAAAACCCCTAAAGGTTACGTCTGGTCACAGGGCCATCTTTCCTCCAGACCAAGACTCCTAGAGGATTATCAGGTATGTGGTCACAGGACAGTCTTTCCTCTAGGAGTCTTGGTCTGGAGGACAATCAGGTATGTGATCACAGGGCCGGCTGTCCTCCAAACCATGACCCCTACAAAAGGTTACCAAAATCCATGGTAAGGCATCTTACTGCTATTCCCTTTATTACATTTAAATCATTAGTGCCCAATGTGGAAACCTAAATAAAGGAAACCTGTCATGCATAAGTAAAAGGCAACCTCTATCTCTATGCAAGTATTTTTGTTTCTAGTTGCATATTTTTAATATTAGTACCTCATGTAATTTCTATTAAAATAAAATACTACAGTTACTCGATCTTTGGTATATACATATCTTAAAGTCCCTTCTATTGCTAGTGGTCATGATTTTCCAAAATTAATGTAGTCCCCTGCCTACACAGATGTCTCTACCTTTCTATAATGACTGGTCCATAAGGCAATGTCAGAGCCCAGAGCGATGTCCCTTCAAATTTATCATCATGCTTCCAGCAGAGGCAGCATTAGCAACTCTTACCAGCTCTACCACAAGTGACCCAACCAGAGTTTACATCTGGTGGTCTATTATTACATTACAATAATGTTTTGGTCATCACAATTGATAAACTACAGTCTACTCATAAAGATGGCTCTCCCTCTGACATTTTCTCTAGAAATCTAGGAGCCAATGTCAAGCGGAAAAAAAATTATGCAAGTTCACAGATCATTGGCATTGATGAGGTAATCGGCTGTCCCCAGCTAATGTAGGCCATAGATGACGGTGGCAGGGTGGGAATCTGCTGGTGTGCAGTCCCCCAAGAGACAAAGATGCCTGTTGGCAACTCAGCTCTCCAGCGGCTACCACATACTGAAGTATGAAATGTGACTGGACCTATTAAAGAAGAGCTTTTAGTTCAGATCATACATCCTGCAAGGACTACCATTGTCATAACCATTAAAGTGGTTGTAAACCTCAGACTTAAAATATGAAAAAAAGCACATCCTTCTATGTCTCAATCAAGAACACTTTAATTTCTGTCTGCTACTTCATTCCTCTGCTATCCACATGAATCACTTCTGACAAGTTTTTCTGACACCAAGAGCTAAAAAGGGGAGCTTCAGCACACAGACTGCGATTGAAAGCGTGAACACTTTTTCTGTGTTGTGTGAAAGGGGTGTGTCCCTTTCCTCCAATCAGCTCTTCTCACTGAGCTCTGTAGAGTATAACTTCCTCCCTGCAAGCTCAGACCAGCTTTATAAATTCTGTAATTTGATCAGATGTAGAGAAGAGTAGACTGCAGATAAAACAAATCCTCCTACACAAGTTGTACCCGTTTATCTCTGTGTATCACCTGAGGCCAGTTAATTCTTTGGGTATATGTGAGGGCTTACAACCACTTTAACAAACACTTGGGTATCTTAAATCAGTCAAATGGGGGTTTTAGCAGTGTGAAATATGAGATGAAGATTAGGCTTTTGTGCCACATAGTATAGCCTAAACCAAAATGCAGCCAAGGGTGAGAATCTACTCCTACAGCTTAATTGCTGGATTTAGTGTTCTGCCTGTTGCTCTCCTTTACAAGATCAGTACTGTCACAACCATACTCTGTCAGTGAGTGAGGTTTCCAATCATGCACGGTCATTGAAAGTGGAAAACCTCACTATTAACTAACAAGCCAAGACTAGCAAGTGATAAATATGTGCAAAAGTCAATTCTGGATCCCGACATACACACACAAATATAAAAAGCTATAACAAAGCTGACAACCCATTCCATTTACCACATTTTTTTTACAATCTTAATTCTCTATATTACATTAGTGGACTTTTAAAAAGACATACATGGGGAATATTGTGGAAGTGTGTGTTCAGAATAGTAGGGAGGCTGTGCCACCTCTACTACCCGACCGAAATGTGAAACGTTAAATTGGCCACAAGTAACTTAACACAAGAGATAGTTGACAAGTCATTCTGTTGTTGTCACTAGCTGGAGATCAGTGGATGTAGTTTAGTGATAAGGCCTGTGTTGTATCTGATGCTCCTTCAGTTAAACCTGTTTTCTAGTAGAGGCCGAATTGCTGGATGAAGTGAGCACATCTCTATTGTCTCATAGACTGTCTGACTGCCTCCTGCAGGGACTTCCTGGTCACCAAAAGCCGAACAACTTCTTCATTCCTTTTGGTGAGACGTTTTCTGGCCTGGTCATGTGTCACCATGGTCATATCCCATCCATTTACCTGGAGATAAAAAAAAAAAAAAAAAAATTGAATAAGGGAGTTAAAAAAACAAAAAAAAAAAAACCTAAGCGGGCCAGGATGAAATGGCACCTTGGAAAATAGAACATAATACTATATACTGTCAGGAATTAAGATATTAACGATTGGATGCCATATATAATGTTACATAACTTTTTACAGAATGCAGTAGAATGGTTTTCCTGGAAAGTGACAGTTTAGGTATAAAAAGTTATTACTGGAATTCCTCTTTAAAATGACCTTCTCTCCCCTCCATAAAATGGATCAGACAAGCCCTGATAATGGATTATACATTCCACTGCAACTTTTGTTTAAACGATAGATACACGATTTTACAAAAAGTATTGGGACATCTGCCTTTAAACGCACATGAACTTTAAAAGGAGTTGTAAAGGCAGAAGGTTTTTTTTATCTTAATGCACTCTAACCACTTAACGCCCGTCGCACGACTATTTCAGTCCACAGAATGGCACGTACGGGCAGATGGGCGTATATATACTTCCCTGCCTTCTAGCGTTCGTTTCTGTCCGCCCCCTCGTGATCGCTTCCAGCCAATCCTGTGAGCCGCCGCCGTGTCACTTCCTCTGCCTGTAAAATGTAAACATAGGCAGAGGAAGTGATGCAGCTCTCATCTCGGCGGTATTTTCAAACCGCCGAAATGAGAGAAGAGTCACAGTAAGTCGCACCTAACACTACACTGACACCAGTACACATGGGCACATTTAACCCCTTCCGATCACCCCCCCTGTCACACTGTACTGAATGCAGTGATCATATATGTACTGATCACTGCATTTAGTGTCAGTGTGACAGTTAGTGTGACAGCCAGTTAGGCCCCGTACACACGAGAGGATCCATCCGCTGAAAAATCTCAGCGGATCGGTTTCAGTGGATAGATCCCCTGGTGTGTACGTTCCAGCGGATATTTATCCGCGGATATTTCCGATTTCCAGCAGATAAAAATTTGTTAGCATGCTAACAAATCTATCCGCTGGAATCGGCCCCAGCGGATCAATCCGGTGGTCTGTACAGACTCACCGGATCGATCCGTCCAAACCCGTCCCTCGCATGTGTGGAATTGCTTATATGACAGCGTCGCGCACGTCGCTGTATTAGTGTCACTGTTGCCGCTAGGAAGCAAATTTTTTTTTTATTGCGATTTTTTTTTTAGTTTATTCAATTTTCTTATAACAAAAAGTAAAAAATATTGATTTTTTTTCAAAAATGTTGCTCTATTTTTGTTTATAGCGCAAAAAATTAAAATCGCAGAGGCAATCAAATACCATCAAAAGAAAGCTCTATTTGTGGGAAGAAAAGGACGCAAATTTTGGAGCCACGTCGCACAACCGCGCAATTGTCTGTTAAAGCGACGCAGTGCCGAATTGTAAAAACGCCTCTGGGCATTTAGCAGCATATTTGTTCGGGGCTTAAGTGGCTAAGCATGAATATAAAAAAAATAAAAAATCTAAAAAAAAACAAAAAATAAATAAATTTGTGTGTAGCAGCCCCCCCAAATCTGAGCCCGTCCATGAGTGTCTTGGCCATCTGGGACTTTCCTCCCAATTGGCTGAGACACAGCAGCACGGCGCCACTGGCTCTTGGGGCTGTCAAAGTCAGTTAGCCAATCAGGAGAGAGAGAGGGGATGGGCTGATCAGAAGCTTTGTGTTTGAATGGACATAAAGGAGCTGCAGTTCGGCTCAGGTGCCCCCATAGCAAGCCGCTTGCTGCGGGGGACACTCGACAGGAGGGAGGGGCCTGGAGCAGCGAAGAAGGACCCGAGAAGAGGAGGATCAAGGTTGCCCAGTGCAAAACCACAGAGCAGAGCAGGCAAGTATAACATGTTTGTTATTTAAAAAAATAAAAATAATAACACAAGACTTTACAAATCACTTTAATGGCATCCCAGTCTTATGTCGCGTACACACGACTGTTTTTCGGGTTCTAAAAAACAACGTTTTTTTCAACCCGATCATTAAACCGGCCTTGCCTACACATGATCGTGAAAAAAAAAATACTCTAGCAAAGCGCGGTGATGTACAATGGCACTATAAAGGGGGCTGCTTTAGCTGATTTTGTGTTAGTAAAAGACGATTCGCGCTTTTCTGTCTGTTACAGCGTGATGAATGTGCTTACTCCATTACGAACGCTAGTTTTACCAGAACGAGCGCTCCCGTCTCATAACTTGCTTCTGAGCATGCGCGTTATTTTCACGTCGTTAAAGCCCACACACACGACCATTTTTTACAACCTTAAAAACGACAACGTTAAAAACGTTGTGAAAAAATAGAGCATGTTCTAAAAAATGGCCAAATTTTTTTTCGATCGTGAAAAATGCTCTGGAGCCCACACACAATCGTTTTTAATGACATTAAAAAAAAAATGGCATTTTTTAGAACCCGGAAAACGGTCGTGTGTATGCGGCATTAGGCCATAGGGTTGAGTTGGCCCACCCTTTGCAGCTTTAACCGCTTCAATTCTTCTGGGAAGGTTCTCCACAAGGTTAAGGAGTGTGTCTCTGGGAATGTCTGACCATTCTTCCAGAAGCACATTTGTGAGGTCAGGCACTGATGTGGACGAGAAGGCCTGGCTCGCAGTCTCCACTCAAATTCATCCAAAAAAAGTGTTCTATTGGGTTCAGGTCAGGACTCTGTGCAGGCCATTCAAGTTCCTTCAAAAAGCCACAGATGAGCGAGTTTGGGGTGAAGGAACAGGACTAGCCTGAACAGAGTGCTGACCTCAACCCGATAGAACACTTTTAGGATGAATTTGAGCAGCTTCTGGAAGAATGTTCAAACATTCCAATTAACACTCCTAAACCTTGTGGACAGCCTTCCCAGAATATTCTAAGCTGTTATAGCTGCAAAGGGTGGGCCAATTCAATATTGAACCCTACAGACTAAGACTGGGATGCCATTAAAGTTCAGGTGCGTGCAAAGGCAGACGTCCCAATACTTTTGGTAATATAGTATAGCTACCCACATACAGAGTTGAGGAGTGCACGCCGTACAAAGTACTTTGTGCATAATGCACCCCTGAACACCGCACAGTGTTCAGCCTTCTTGCACAGTTACATCCCTCTGCATTCCCTATGCACAACCCCCCCCCAAACATCTCCACTGCCCTTAACTTCAGGTTCCCATCCTCCCCTCTCTATAGCTCTCCACCATCTGCAATAAAAAGCACCTCTTAGCACCCAGCCTGGCTCTGGCACTTCCTTCATCCACTGCTCACACACACACACACACACTGAAAATAGGAGAAGAGAAACCGTTATGTACCTGCATTATTTTGTCTCCAGCCTGAAGGCCCGCTACCTCTGCAGGTCCTCCTTCAGACACCCTTGTGACATAGATACCCTGTAAATAGAAGAGGTTAGTATAGAAAACTGTGACTGCATATTATGCAAGTAAAACTGGGAAGAATTCAAATGAAAACATAAAATTCTGACTCAAAGCCAGCACCGTTCAAATAAGTCACACTCACAATGGATACCACTCTACCTCTCTGCCTCACCCAAAAGCCCAGGTTTAAAGTAAAAGCTTAGTTTAGTTTTGAGAACCATACTTACCTAATCCCCGCACCGGCTCGAACACGAGTACCGAGAGATCAAACAACTGATTGCTTAGTTCTCAGTGCCTGTGAGCAGAGAGCTGGTGACTGTCAGGGACCAGCTCTCTGCTCTGTCCCCCGACACTCGCTGGAACGTTGGGCTGTGGAGGGGGGGGGGGGGGGGGGGGGGGGCTGACTCAAGCTCTCAGTGGCTCGCTGAGCCGAGTGCCGGTCCAGGTATGTGGGCAGTTCCGGACCATATGGTCGCGATCCTTCCTGAGCCTGCACCGGCTCTGTGACGTCAGCCGACTGCAGACTTCAGCGCGCTGTCTGGTCAAAACAGACAATATCATTGGGATCTGCCCAGATGACTGGACCAGCGGCTGACTATCTCTCAGAGAACCGCTGGGAGACTAAGCCAGCCGCTCTCACCCTTCACAGCACAGCACTCCAGTGCATGCTGGAGGCAGAGCAGAGAGCCGGAGACTGACAGTCACCACTCTCTGCTCACTAAAGACTGAGAACTGAGCTATGAGCGGTTATGTGATCTCTCAGTTGTCAGTCTTATAGCTGGCGGGGGACAGCTGCAGCATCAGATCAATGCTGCAGCCATCTAGATGAGTATTTATGTTTGTTTCATATCTTGCACTTCTCTTTTAAAATGTGATGGGGATGGCTGCATTCATTTTCAGAATGTACAGAAAACAAAATTGATCTTTTCAGAAATGCAACTGAACTAAAAGCACAATCAATCATCTTCCTTCTGTAAACTACTAATCTTCCCACCGTCCATTAAATAAAAGATGAAGGTAGGAAGACGAGTTCTGAAGTTCAATTTGGACGGCAATCATGACTCCCCTCCACAGATACAAAGGCTTAGGGAGTGCAGCCAACCTAGGACAGGAAAAAAAGAAATACACAAATGTAGTCATCCCATCTAAGGACCCCTGAGCTAAAATAGACTGCATTAGAGTACACTTAAAGGGGTTGTAAAAGGTACAATTATTTTTTTTCCTAAATAGCTTCCTTTACCTTAGTGCAGTCCTCCTTCACTTACCTCATCCTTCCATTTTGCTTTTAAATGTCCCTATTTCTTCTGAGAGATCCTCACTTCCTGTTCTTCTGTCTGTAACTACACACAGTAATGCAAGGCTTTCTCCCTGATGTGGAGTGTCGTGCTCGCCCCCTCCCTTGGACTACAGGAGAGTCAGGACGCCCACTAACACACAGCTCCTTTCTCCATCTGCAACGTTGAGAGCGTCCGAGCACGACACTCCACACCAGGGAGAAAGCCTTGCATTACTGTGTGTAGTTACAGACAGAAGAACAGGAAGTGAGGATCTCTCAGAAGAAATAGGGACATTTAAAAGCAAAATGGAAGGATGAGGTAAGTGAAGGAGGACTGCACTGAGGTAAAGGAAGCTATTTAGGAAAAAAAATCTTAGGGTAATATACAAATATTAAATAGATTTCATACATACAGTATAAGACAACAGGAGAAGATATTTTATAAACCAAAATAGGCCCCAACCTTATCGGTCTTATCCTCTGAATATGGGTTCTGAGCGGAATCTTGGTCAATGCCACCGCCAATACTGAAGCCAAGGATCAGGTTGTCTCCATGTCGCAGCTTAAGAATTTCAATTCTTTGCTTTAAAAAAGGAGAAAAGATGTTAACGGTTAGTACAACAATAACTGGGGAGCCCAAGGACCAGTACAATGATCTAAGTGTCGGAATACCATAATAATCCCCATGAACTGAGCCCCATCACTGTTGGGATCATCAGAACTTCTACTGCAGTTAATAATGGGGGGGGGGGGGGGCTGGTATGAGACAATTTGCAGAACATTAGATAGTAAATCTCTTTAAGCAGCAGCAGGGGCAGATCTCTGAACAACCACAAATTTTATACCACGGTACTCTCGTGCCGCCTGTCCACCAATTTTACAGATTGGATGCAGGTGCCTTTTGGCTGAAATTTTCCATCTGGCACTTTCACTTAAAAAAAAAAAAAAAAAAAGGGGAAGGGGGAATGCTGGCAGCCAGCGAGGATCCTAGATTTCAACTGGTTTATGAGGAATCAGCCAACATTTGCTCAGTGGATGGTCAGCTTTAGGCCTGCTTAGCACCATTGCGCCATCATGCGTTATAACATCTCATCCTGCATGCATTAGAGTGTTTGCATTCTGAGCATCACCAACACATTAAAGCAATGCATGTGGACT
This sequence comes from Rana temporaria, assembly GCF_905171775.1. Classification (NCBI taxonomy): domain Eukaryota; kingdom Metazoa; phylum Chordata; class Amphibia; order Anura; family Ranidae; genus Rana; species Rana temporaria. The sequence continues at coordinate 462,525,922 of NC_053490.1, read as the reverse complement.
GCAGTGCATGGTAACATTACCATTGTTGTGTTCCTAAAAGGGTTCAGGTGTGGTTTGTTGTGTCCTGGCAGTTCTTTCAAAATGAATGGTTTGCCTTAAAAGGAGAAGTTCACATATGTGAATCAAATGCGTTTTTAAATCGCATTCGATTCACATATGTGATCCGGGCCGGTTTTCAATGGAGCCGGTTCACAGATGTCTGGGGCAGTTGTGGTCCGTTTTTGAAAAGGATCCTGTGCGATTTTGGGTCCAATTTAAGTAAAAATGTGCACCTGAACTGGTGTACAAAACTGCAACGGACTGCAAACCGCAGCCGGACATGTGTGATCCTAGCCTTAGAACATGTTACACCCATTTTTAGGGTGTAACATGTTCCAGCATCTGCAGCCTCTCCCCCCTCCCGGTTTTACATTTTGACAGTGGGTGAGGGGAGAAGGGAAACCACACAGATTCCTCCATCCACACAAGCGAGGTGGGGTCCCTGCTGGGAAATTGTATTCTCGCAGTGGGGACTCTCGCTGCAGAACCAGCCAAGTTTTGATCCGTGTGTACCCAGCTTAAAGAGGAACTGCAGTCTGCTCACATAATTTGTAATAAAAACATCTTTGCCATTCTGAAGCTTCCCGCCAAATATGCTGCAGAAAACTCCCTCCACCAAGTCTGGCTGTAATCCGTTTAACTGTGGGCAGCTGAAGCTGCTGCCTGTTCACTTCCTGGATTTACACAGACACACAGAGGCACACCTCCAGCACCAGAAAGCTGTGCATGATGTCATAAGCCAAGGCTTTTTACCAGACAAGAAACAGGAAGTGGGCTGTATAAAAAAGGTATTTACTGGCGGGAAAAAAGGTTAAAAAAGTTAAAACAAGGGCAGACGATTTAATAGATAAAAAAACAACTGAAGTTCCGCTTTAAAGTGGTTGTAAAGTCACAAAACACAATTACTTGTATCCTCCCTGTTTTAGCAAAATATAAAGTGCAGTGTGTGTGTTTTTTTTTATATTATTATTATTATAATCCCAAATACATTCTTCCACAGCTCTGCTTTAGCCCAATTTTTTTGCATAATGTGAAAGATGATGTTACACAAAGAAAATTGATACCCAATCTATTATGCTTTAAAATTGTGGATGCTCATGGAATGGCGACAAAGTACGGTACTTAAAAATCTCCATAGGCGCCGCTTTAAAAAGGTCTACAAGTTACCCGTTTAGGAGTTACAATGGAGATCTAGTGCTAGAATTTTTGCTCTCGCTCTATTGATTGCAGTGATACCTCACATGTGTGGTTTGAACACCGTTTACATATGTGGGCGGAGCTCGGAGGGACGGGGCACTAAAAAAAAAAAAAAAACATACATACACAATGTGTGTGTGGTGTATGTATGTATGTATGTATGTATGTATGTATGTATGTATGTATGTATGTATGTATATTAATTACACACATACACTTTTTTTTTCTCTATTTATTTTACTTTATTTTTACACTGTACCTTGTATTCCTATTACAAGGAATGTAAACATCCCTTGTAAAAATAAGCAGGACCGGGCCTCTGTGAGATATGGGATCAAACAGACCTTAGATCTCAAAATTTACACTTTAAAGTGGAGGTTCCGCCGATTTTTTTTTTTTTTAAAAAGCCAGTAGCTACAAATACTGCAGCTGCTGACTTTTAAAAAATGGACACTTATCTGTCCAGAGCGCCCGCGATGTCAGCAGACGAGACTGAGCAATTGCTAGGTCCTCGGCTGCTTCCGCCGCCATCCTGGGTAAGGGAATCGGGAAGTGAAGCCTTGCGGCTTCACTGCCCAGTTCCCTACTGCGCATGCGCGAGTATCGCGGCGCGCCATCACTGGTCCCTGCTCTCTGCTGGGAACAGTGTGGGGGGGGGGGGGGACATAGGGGGGCCGGACTCCCACGGGAGTCAGAACCAGGAAGGGGTGCAAATACCTGTCTTAGACAGGTATTTGCACCCCCTCCCCCCTGAAAAGGTGCCAAATGTGACACCGGAGTGAGGGTTCCAAAAAGCGGAAGTTCACTTTTTGTGTGAACCTCCGCTTTAAAGTAATAATAATAATATTAATAATGTCGCTTTATTTTTCTACAGAAAAAAAAGGGGGGGGGGGCCCTTTACGGCTGGAGGGCGAAAGTGACGTTGGACGTCGCTCTGGTCCTCTAAGGGCATAGAGTCGAGTGAGTACATCTGATCGGATCGTTGCTGCCGCTGCTGCTGATCTCTCCGATAAGCGACAGGAGGGGCACCTCTTCCACTGCCCA
>NC_053490.1:462516142-462518642 GCF_905171775.1 Rana temporaria | reverse complement strand
AATTCTAGCCCTAGACCTCCTCTGTAACTCAAAACATGCAACCTGTAGAATTTTTTAAACGTCGCCTATGGAGATTTTAAAGGGTTAAAGTTTGTCGCCATTCCACGAGCAGATGCAATTTTCAAGCGTGACATGTTGGATATCAATTTACTCGGCTTAACATTATCTTTCACAATATAAAAAAAAACAAAAATTGGGATAACTTTACTGTTGTCTTATTTTTTTAATTAAAAAAAGTGTATTTTTTCCCCAAAAAAGTGCGCTTGTAAGACCGTTGCGCAAATACGGTGTGACAGAAAGTATTGCAACGATCGTCATTTTATTCTCTAGGGTGTTAGAATAAAAAAAAAAAAAAAGATATAATGTTTGGGAGTTCTAATTAGAGGGAAGGAGATGGCAGTGAAATAAACACTTTAAGAACTGCTGTTTTACTTGTAATGCCAACGGCCACCACCAGATGGCGCCAGGTCACAGAAGGAAGCTTGGGCCTTCACAAGGCTGCAAAGCCGCGGCCTCAATTACCGGCCGTCGTGGGCCCGCCGCGATCGCGCAACGGAGGGAGGTGGGGGCGTACGGAGACAGACCCACCGCGGCCAGTAATTGAGGCCGCGGCTTTTCGGCCTCAATTACCGGCGTGTGCGGGCGCCAGGTCACAATTTCGACCGGGCGTCTGGATTTTGTCGAGCCCTGGTATAAGGGCCTGTACACCTTATACAAATATCACCGCAAACCACAAAACAAACATGCAAACTACAGGTATATATCAAATTTACTAGTCTTTAAAAGAGGAAGTAAACCCTCTATAGCATTACTAAAGAAACAAAAAACCTGCAAGAAAGGCATAATGAGCTAGTATGCATAGCATACTGTGGGCACGCACCCACTGGACAGAGGGGGAGCCAATCAGCAGGTCCGGCAGACCCGATGTCCGCAGACCACCCGCGATTGTTCCCTAGAGGGGCAGAAAGGTGATCTGCCTATGTAAATAAGGCAGATCGCCATTCTGACAGGGGAGGACACAGATATTCTGTTCCAGGAACACGGATCTCTGTGGTCACCCAGCGAGTCCATCCCCCAGACAGTAAGCACCTCCTAGAGACACACTTAACCCTTTGATCCCCCCGGTGTTAACCCTTTTCCTGCCAGTGTCATTAGCACAGTAACAGTGTACATTTTTAGCACTGATCACTGTAATAATGTCACTGGTTCCCAAAAAAAAAGTGTCAAGTTAGGTGTCCAATTTGTCCACCGCAATGTCGCAGTCCCGCTAAAAATCACTGATCGCCGTCATTACTAGGAAAAAAAAAAAAAAAAAAATGCCATAAAAATATCACATAGTTTGTAGCCGCTATAACGTTTGTGCAAACCAATCAATATACGCTTATTGGGATTACATTTCTAACTCTCAAACGCTCCTATAGCATTTTTACGGCGTTGGTATAGGCGTCAACGACCTTTAGTATGGGCATTAGACAGACGTTTTACAAGCATTAATGAGGAGTTAAAAATGCTCCCCAAGCGCCCTATGGGCAGATTTAAAGCATTAAAAAAGCTCCACAAATGCCTATTCCATTACAGTAAATGAACTAATCTTAACGCCCCGCAACCGTCTGCCAGAGCATTTGCGAGGCGTTACCATAGACTTGAATGGGAGGCGTCAAAAGGCTTCAAACGTCTCCTGACTCGACATAGAGCTTCAATTTTGCTTAGTGTGAACAGCACTATGTGCTGTCTATTGTATCTTGTGCATAGACAATTTAGGGCCCTTTCACATGGATGTGTCTGTGTACGGGCTCCGCTTTGCTCAGCGGGGATCACTGAATGAATAAATGAAAAACTTATATAGCGCGGCACATGCGAACCAAATCGCCTCTGGGCGCTTGTTGTTCCTGTCTCCTTTGATATCAAAAGAGATGATCACTCCGTCGATCCCCGCTGAGCAGGCAGATGACAGGTTTGTCTCTGCACATGGCAGGGACCGACCTGTCAGAGCGCCGCTCTCCCCTATGGGGGAATCGGATAACGACGGACTGTGGAGTCCGTTGTCATCCGATCTGCCAGACAGATGGAAAATAGGGTTTTCCTCCATCACACTTTGGCGGATGGGAGCGGGTTGGATGTCAGTGGATATGTCACCGCTGACATCCGTGGCTCCATAGAGGAGCACGGAGCGCCCTTTCAGGTCTGCCTAAAAAAACTGACAGGCGGACCTGAACGGTGTGAAAGGGCCCTAAGGGGCCTTTTTAACGCCTCTCTAATGCCAATGTGAACTCCGCCCTATAGCAGAAAGTAATAAAAAAAAAAAACCCTCCCCCCCTGGTGTCACATTTGCCACCTTTGGGGGGGGGGGGGGGGAGCAGATAACTGTCCAATACAGGTATTTGCTCCCACTTCCGGGCATAGATCACTGCGGTATCCGCGACGATCTACGCCATGTCCGCCCACTGTTTTCTGGGAGACACACAGGTCCCAGAAGACAGCAAAGACCGGTGAGGACTCG
>NC_053490.1:461191142-461286142 GCF_905171775.1 Rana temporaria | reverse complement strand
ACTAAAAGTCCCATGAGGCATAGCAAGACTGACAGCCACAAGCATGACACCCAGAGGCATGATGGGACTTGTAGTTTTGCAACAGCTGGAGGTTGCATATCCCTGCTCTATAGTGTGTAATGGTTTCTGTCCAGAGCACTAATTGTCATTTCTGATTGTTGCCTTGTTCCCCCTGCTATCTGCATGGTTCACTTCTGACAGGGCTCAGGAGAGGGAGCTCCAGCACACAAAACAAAACCAAAGAATTTCCCAGCTCAACTTGCCAACCAGCCTGCAACCAACCAAATGAACCTGTCTAACAGTATGTGTTAAATACGGGTTTCGTTTGCATACAATTGCAAATACTGTACATGTGTAAGCTACAAATCCCCTGTCAAGGCACCATAGTATTTTTCTATAGTCCTAACTCTAAATATTGAGAGCATCCGCAGTGTAAGCACATGTATTATAATGGATAGGCAGAGGGCAGCTGAGCCTAGAGGGAGCCAGCCCCTCCTTAAAAGTACAAGGGCACACTGGACACCCAGCATATAGTACCATGGCAGCAAAGGTGTCTAGTACACAGCCTGTGATTGACAACCTCAGCTCTGTTGCTGTGTGAAGGGGGTGTGTCTCATCCTCCAATCCGCTCTCAGAGCTCTCCTCTCTGAGCTCTGCATTGTGTAATTTCAGCTCTCAGCCCCCTATTTTCTGACCGCTCAGACAAAATGTATACATTCTGCACTTTGAACTGCTGTAGGGAAGACTGCCCATAATCGGGTACAACTTGTGTATGTTCATCTCTGTATATCACCTAAGGCCAGTCACTTCTTGGGGAATATGTAAGGGTTTGCAACCACTTTAATGTAGTACTGCTGTATGTCACAGATTACATTCGGGTGAGCATCTGTCTTGTGTATGAATAAATATGTAATACATCACATACCATATTTGTAATTTCCATGGACGATTTGTAGTTATTTTAGTTGTCCTTTACTAAGAGACTTGTTTTTCTTTTCAGAATAATGAAAAACAAATGCGACAGCTCTCAGTCATTCCACCCATGATGTTCGATGCAGAACAGAGGAGGGTGAAGTTCATTAATATGAATGGTTTGATGGAAGATCCGATGAAGGTCTACAAAGACCGGCAATTCATGAACGTTTGGACAGACCATGAAAAAGAAATATTTAAAGAAAAGTAATTTTTTTTATGATTGACTTATATGCTATGTTACTAGTAATGCATGTATTTGGATGAAGAGCAGCACTGCCCCAGCTTTATAGTAGGGATGTCAGGATCTCTCAAGTTGAAGAACCCCAAGTATTTCTGAAGAGATCTGTTGGAGGTAGTTTTTTTGCGGCCTTTTGAGATGTTCTGAACTTTGGATTTCTTATAAATGTAAAGGCTCCGTTCACATCTAGGCATACCGGGTGGAATTGCCACAATTCTGCCTGTGATCCTAAATCTCCGCAAATTGCGGGACGCCCTTGTCATACCCGTCGCTTCCAACGGCACCCTGATCGTGGATCGGCGCGATTTTGCTGCAATTGTTGCCCGATGAATTGCAGTAAAATCACGCAAACAGAATCTCGGTACTTCAATCGTCCATAAAAAGTTCCAAAACATTACGCCCGCGATACGGGACATCTACCTGTATGCAGAGCCTGAAAGAGAGATCAGTAAAGGGTGTAAAACTGGTCTGAAGGGTATGATATGGCTGAATGTTTGGTTAATTGCAGTGCGTGTTTAGTTTGATTCATGTATTGATAAAGAAATGTAAGAGTGTTCAGATCACAACAAATGTTTCCAATCTTTTGACAGACAGCACTCTGTCCTTCTCATCACAAGTATACATACACATGCTCCCTTATTGCTCTGTCTGCCTACAACCAGTCTTTACAGACCCCGGGGAATTGAGCCTCTTACTTTCAAGTTTATACGTTTTAAAGTGCATTATATGTATTCAGGTAAAAATCCTACTGCAAGCAGCCCCCCGAATACTTACCTCAGTTCAATCTCGATCCTGCGATGTACACAATTTTCTCTCTCTCTCTCTTTTCTGAATGCATAGAGCTGGTAATCACTGCCTCTGTCCATTCATGACTGAGCAGAGTAAACTGTCTCATGTTCATTCATCTTTAGTGCAGCTGAGGCTACAGAGAAAGGGACTGGGGCATCTGTGCACTGTCTTTTTCGCTGTCTCAAAGGAGCGATGTCAGGGATATATTATAGACACCTTTGTAGAAATAATTAACAATTACAAATTCAAAAATACTACTGACTTAGTCCACACCTCATCAGTGCCCATTAGTACTACTGACACCCGACATTTAAAAAAATATCGGTATCGTTGAGTACATGGGGGGGGCGGACTACTTTTAACTTGCATGCGCATTATGAACTGCCCAGATTTTCCATCCACCTATGTGGCTGTGTTCCACTGTAAATGCTGACTATTGTCAGGCCGGATAGTGAAGGGTACAGAGAGGTGTATAATCCAGAATTATTCCCCCCAAAAAACTACCCTTGCAGTTGGATCCTTCTGCACTGCAAGGAAAAACGCTTTTTGAAGGATAAGTTCACCTTTATACAAAAGATAATGTACTTTTTTTTTTTTTTAAGCAGCCCGTAAACCATTGCAACAGCGATCAGCAGACTTGCCAGTGTATCTGCTTGCTCGTATCTCGTACGGGCAAGCTGATAGATACTCTGAAACAAAAGATTGATGAACTACCACAGCGCCGTGGTAGTTCACTGAGAAGTTTAAGCCGGCAGCTACTAAGGTTGTCGGGATTTGTAGTTTTCCATTCACAGAGCATTGAGTGATGTGTCCGGGCAATTTTGACAGCTAGCGGGGGGAAAAGATCCCCCTTAGCTGTCGGAGCGGGGACCGGTCCTTTCATAACATGCTGCACCCTGAATATGTGAACAACATGTTATGAAAGGTGAACTCATCCTTTACATCTACAGGTAGATGAGAACACTTGCCATATTCCTCGCTTAGGTATTCTCTCCTCCTCTTCAACACTCCGGGTTGTGGGCCGACCCTCACTGTCCTCATATACAATGCATGACTTTTGGTCCTGCATTGTATTTGAACACACCAGCTTGTGGCCAGTGCACCAAAGAAAAGAGGCTTTGGGGTACCAGTTGCGCAACATGGCGGTAGATTGATGAAGTAGGGTAATTAATGCATCCTTTCCCTCTCTCTACCTGTATACTTATGCACAATGCCTTTTGCATTTTTTTCCCCCCCCTTCGATACAATACAATTAATTGCACTACTCTTCACCTAATATGCGGGCCAATTCACACCAGTACTTTGATTTTAGCGCAGCTGTAAAATGCAGATCAGTAAAAGAACATCTGAAAAACAATAATTTACAATGTGTCCTATTCACACCATAATGCTGTGCATGCTTGTCAACGGACTTCAAAATGTATGTTAACAAACGTCCGCATGCGTTAAAATGCGACTAAATTGGATGAAATGTACGTGCATTTTCCATACATTTTAGTACAAGTCAGTGTGATTTCCACCATCTCTATGCAAGCAAGGAGCTCATCAGAATATAATGACCCTTATATTTCAAGAAATCCACTTTCCGAACTCCTCTTTCTGATTTTTAGATGTTCTCTGTTCCAGCAGCCACCACTTAGTAATAGGGAGATGTCACAGTTACTTAAATATTTCCCTCCGCTTTAAAACGCATCCTCTTCAAAATTTGCCACATGTGAGCTGTACCAATCAGAAAACACCACATGGTTTAAAAGAGGGCCTAACAAATTTACTTTGCATCTAGGAGTCAGCTAAAAAAGGTAGTTTATTTTAGCTAACAAATTTTACGGGTGAAACATATGTAACATGTTCCCGAAGGTGGCATTTATCGTTTAACCCTTTGACAGTCAGAGTCATTTTTTGAGGCCTGAAGATTGCATGAATCCTACATATATTATATATTTCCTGAAAGCAGACACCTTACAGATTAAAATGGTGGTAGTTCCAATTTTTGCACGAAATTACCGCAATGGTCTAGGAAACACAAGATTTAAGGGAAAAAAAAACATTTAAAGTTAACTTTAGGGGGCACAAAAACGCAATAAATTACCCAATTTTTTGGGTAAAGTATAAAAGCTGAGGTTTTATGGCCCTTGGCAATCATGTCGCGAGTTGCTGCTTGCGACGGGATTACTTCTGTGAAACTTAAGGAGTAAACATTGCAAGATCTACTCTGTGACTTACACCATAGTTTTCCACCCTTTTTTATTTTTTTATTATTGTTTTAATAACACAAATGTGTTCCCTCTAAATGACTAATCTACTGTATGGCTAATTTGTCTTTTTTTTTTTTTTTTTTCCCCTTCTGTTTTTTAGATTTGTACAGCATCCTAAAAACTTTGGTCATATTGCTACTTGTCTGGAGCGAAAGGTATTAGTGCGTTTTTTATTATTATTTTTATTTTATTTTTTTATATATACAGTAAGCAACGTTTTGTCTTGAAATTCTCAACCTCTTAGTCTATTGCCTGTTACACGCGATGAGATTTTCAGACGGCTGGTTGCCCGTGTATTTTTTTGCATGCTATTTTGGTATCCGAAATTAATGTTACTAGAGTTATGAAAATTCTCGTACGACAGAATAGGATTTAGAAAGTATAAAAATGTTTTGTATTTTCAGCCGAAAAGTGTACTGATTAAACAAAAATCATATGATCTGGTATTGTACGAAAAAAAAATCAGTGTCCATCTCTTTGGATAATATCAGATGAACTGTCATGAACGGCTCTCGAAAGCTGTGTACCGAACGATCATTTTATTGTACGATCGCTTCGAATTGTCGTACGATTTTCTGATCATGTGTGCAGGGTTTTAGGCCTGAGATTCCTGCAGCAAATCAGGATTTTTGCTGCAGAAATCACAAATGTGCAAACGGCTGTACAAAGCAGTAATTGTGTGTCGCTGTCTGCATGGGTTTGCACAACACCTCTCTGTGGTAAAGTACAGGTGATCGGCTGTGGGTACAGACTGTTTTTCCAAAAACCAACTGTCCCTAACAGCAGGTAATAACATGATGTGCAGATGCATGCTGACGGCCAAGGCTCTTTTTAGCCTGGCTGCCTAAGGGCACTTTCACACGGCTGTTCGATCAGGTCGGCCTGTAAGTTTTTCAGGCGGGCCTGATCAAACCTTCCATTCACCCTTATGGAGCGGCGGAAGTCAGCGGTGACATGTCCGCCGCTACCTGTTCCTGTCCATTAAATCTAGGTGGGCGGTGGTCCTATTTTCCATCCGTCTATCGGATCGGATAACGGACGGGTGGTCCATTTTTACCCAATTTCCCCATAGAGGAGAGCGGGATGGGTCCGTCTCCGCTCTGCACAGTGAGCGTAGATGAACCTGTCACCCGCCTGCTCAGCAGGGATCAGCGGAGCGATCCATCACCGAGCAAGCTAAATCCATTCAACGGAGGCGCCCGTGTGAAAAGGGCCTTGGCTTTGAGTGGTCGCTGCTGTTGCACAAACGTGATTCTTGCACCAGGAATCTGCAGTTGGTCCTAATCACAAGTGTGAATGAGACCTTCAAATGTTTTTTTTGGTAGAAAATAATGGGGCAAACTAAAATCTTTTTTTTTTTTTTTCCTTTCTGATGATGGCTATTTTGCCGATGAGGTGGGCCGCCTTATCTGTCAATTGTATTTTTGGATTATGTAATTTGGCTGAACATCTAATTGTTCGAAGTGTAGCGACTTGATAAATGTTCTTTAGCAAAGAACATACTCATAATACAATGATTAGGCTACCAAAATTAGTGTGTGCTGTAAATTTCCTCCAGCGTTGCCCCTGTTTCTTCTTGCTGGAGGATGCCATTTTGCCCCTGAACAGCAGTAAATCGTTAGTTTGTCAGCAGATTGGCCTCTAGCTGCTCTGATTTTTGGCACAATGCCAGAAATGGAGAGCAACTGAGCATGTGCAGAGCAGCGTGAGATAGTGTATTACTGGATTTTAAACAGTGTAGGCACTTATTTTTAATGTTTTACATAGCTATACCTGCAAAAGGGGCCAGCCTGAAGTGATCTAGCAGGACTTTATTTTCTGACTAGAGTTCCACTTTAAAGTGCACTGTTGTAATTCATTACTACATTTTGTTTTCTTTTTAGAATGTTGCTGATTGTGTGTTGTATTATTATTTAACTAAGAAAAATGAAAACTATAAATCTCTTGTAAGAAGAAATTACAGCAAGCGAAGAGGTCGAAACCAGGTATGTCAGGCTGAATTTATAGCCATCATGAATTTATATGTACCTATCAAATGCGTTTTTTTTTTTCTCCTCCATTTCCTATACTTGCATTATATTGCTCCCTATAGGAGGATTGAATGTAGGCCAGGATTAACCCAACCCAACCCCCCCCCCCCCCTTTTTTTCTCAGCATGCCTGTATTTTGCTAGTGTGCTAGGAGGATGGATGTCTTAAAGTGTTACTAAACCCACAATAGTAAAATCAGTCTGTATATGCAGGATAGCATGCTTGTTATACTCACTGTGGAACTTAAGGGGTTAATCCTTAGGATTGTGTAAAAAGGCTGTTTTTATCCTGTATGCAAAGATCCTCCCCTCCTGCACTGTCCATCTGGGAAAAGCCAGCTAACACAGGCAGGGTAGCCAACCTGCACATGCTCACTTGTGTATTTTATGCTGGAGAGAACATTTACTTGTTCTCAGAGATGGCCAGGTGACATGATATTGGCATCACACATGTGGGCATGTATACAGGCTACAGTGGAATTCTCCTCCTACCTGAACTCTCAGCACTGGAGAAACTGTGCAGTTTATCATGTAACAGTGGTATACAGATCAGCCAAAAAGTTTTATATAGTAGCAGTATTTTTTAATGTAAAAATATTTATAAGCTGTGGGCACTGTGGGGGAGGCAGATGAACTCTTTTCATATTACTGGGTTTAGTAACACTTTACTTAATACTGCTTGTTATATCACGCTGGGTATGGTGAAGCAATAGGACTGACTACCCTGATCTCTGAATATATTACATAAGGACTGCAATTTAGGTCATGTCATTCTAATGGATGAACCAGGATGCAGTTCGAACATAGAGCGCTTTAGGACTTGAATTGCAGTGTGATCCACGGTCCTTTTGGCGTCACGCCTCCTGTTGCCCTAGTGGCATAGTCCTAATTACACACATGTAGGATACCACACAACCATTTATCAGGTATGGCTCAGGGCTACATATCTACACCACCAGCATACTAGCAACTGTTTCCTTGTTGAAATATTCGTTATTCATCAATGAACTTTGTTCTCTTACCATATATCCATATCATTGTCTTGTGGATTTTTCCCATCTACAGCCAGCAATCGCTTCATGCTGCCCATCGGTCCATCCCCTCCCTTTTTTCCATCTGTACCTTGTAGGCTCGGGCCCCCCAGGGACCTCTGCACAGATGTTCATGCCATATATTTATACTTTTTATAAAATATTTTTGCAAACGACATATTAGTCGTGGCATGGACATCGACGCATAGATATCTGGCATCCGGATGATTGTTTATATGTTTTAATTAATGTTTTTTGTGTTTTGTCCTGTGTGTTCCCATATCCGGTGACTATTTGATGCAGTAACCTTCGGATATATGTCATGTTCATGTGTCTTAACTAAATTGAATTTTTAACTAATCAATAAGTTTTGTATTTTTTTTTTTTTCCTACTTATCCCTACATTGTTTGCTGTGTCACTCATTTAGTTCTCTGGTTCCCCACTGTCTTGGAAGGGACAAAACCTCTTCTCTTTTTTTTATATACATATATATATATATATATATATATATATATATATATATATATATATATATATATATATATATAACACTTTAAGCTCTATTGCGAAATGTCAAATCGTTTTTTGTATTTTTTGTTTTTTTCACCCCTAGGTTCCTTGTCTGGTACCTTCTTTGCAGCTTTGCTTTTTGTCTATGGCAGGCTGTGGGGTTTTTTGTTCTGTAACAGCAATATGTTTTCTCCTCCCCTTTTGTTGGGTTCCGGTCAACCAGCATTCATTTGGTCTATGGTTTAGTGCTCCTTTCTGTGCTGAAATGACACTCTACAAATCTTAACATGGAGAGCTGATTGGCGGAAAGGGACACACTCCCCTTCGCACAGGAACAGGTTTGAGGCTGTCAATCACAGGCTGTGTGTCGGAGCTCCCTCTCCTGTCACATTCATGCAGGTAGCAGACAGAAATGGCTCTGGATTGAGTCAAGTACACACTATAGAGGGATATGCTTTGGTGATATTTCATGTCTGGGAATTACAGCAATTTGAACACAGGACTAAACACCGCTCGTAAAGCGCCCCTGCCCTGCGGTGCTTTGCGGGTGCTTTTAACTTCTTTTCCGGCCTCTAGCGGGGGTTAAAAGTGCGCCGCTAAAACGACGGTAAAGCGCCACTAAAAAAAAAGCAGCACTTTACCTCCAACGCCCTCAAAGGCCCCTTTAACACTGAGGCACCTCTAAACTGCCAGTAAATCACTGGCGCTTTTGAAGAGCTTTCTATTCATTTTAATGGAGAGGGGTGTTTTTTCACTGCCCCAGTGTGAAAACATTAATTGATTTTATTAGAAATAGGTTTTCGTGAGATTTTCAGGCGCATTTTTTAGCGTGAAAGTGCCTCAGTGTGAAAGGTGACTAAGACCCCTTTCACACTTTTTGGGCTAAACATAGTGCCTGTAAGTGCCTTCACACTGGAGGAGTTTTTTCAGGCACTTTAGAGCTAAAAAAAAATGCAGGTAAAGCGCCGCTAGTTTCAGTCTGTGTGAAAGCCGGAGTGCTTTCACACTGAGGCGATGCGCTGGCAGGACGTTGGGTGTTAGGGTTTTCCCTTGAAGAATAAGGCTAGGACTCAGAATTTGGAACAGGGACCGCCCCCAGAGGTCAAAGGTCACGAGGTGTGGCTGACCCACACCCACCAAAGTGTACCGCCTATCGCAACTAAGGCTGCATTCACACCTTGGCGTATTTACGCCCGACGCTCGTGCCGCTGGAGGGGCGATTTTACATTGTTGTCTATGAGATGGTTCCCATCTCACGCCAAACGCCGTACGCCTGCCGCCTGAAAACAAGTCCCGGACCCTTTTTTTGAGGCGGCTTTCGGTGTTCGGCATAGACAACAATGTGTTGTCAAAAAAAAAAAAAGGTTAAAACGGCCCGTTTTGTCGCGGCAAATCGCGGTACAATACGCCGCAATTTGTCGCGGCAAAATACGCCGCGTTATAGTGTGAATACAGCCTAAGTCGGGGGAAAAGTGCTTTTAAGCCCCCCCCCCGCTAGCGGCTGAAAAGGGCTTTAAAACTTTTTGGAATGTCCTGCTAGCGCACTGCCCCAGTGTGAAAGCCCTCGGGCTTTAAAATCACACGAACTAGCACGATTTCAAAGCAGTGTTCAGTGTGAATGACAATTGCATGGCCATATAACTCTGTACCCAAACAATTTTTAGCATGTTTTTGAGACTGAGCTTTTTGGTATTTAATCATAACTGGGTTTTTAATTTTTCGCTAAACCCAAAAAAAAATAAAAAAAAAATTCTTTGTTATAAAATGATGTAAATAAGTACATTTTCTCTTTCACTGATGAGGCGGCACAGATTGGTAGCACTGATAATTAGTACACTGATGATCGTTGCCCTGATTGTCGGTGCAGATGTCCCCTGTGTGGATTTGCAGTTTTTTGGCTCTCCTCGCACCCTGTCAGCATGACGGGAGGATTGCAGATAATCGGCCAATCCTGTGTACATTGTGCTCGGCTGTGATTTGACACAGCTAATGAGGTTTTAAAGAGCCGTTGTGATTGGCTCTTTACCCTGATCTGTGATCAGATGCATCATTTGGATCACTGTCTATACGTGCCGCAGGGGGCACTCAGACGGCATGAACACTGGGGGTTGTAATAGGATGTCCTCCCAGCAAGGTGTGGCGCACAGTTGTCGTCATTTTGGCTATAGCGTGGTCTCGAAGGGGTTAAAAAAGGAGCACCAGGAAGATTCACTTGGGCTGAATATTTATTTGGTGAATGTCGCATTAATTGTATTGTATTCTGTTTAAGCTGTTGGCATGTGGTGTTGATTCCGGCGCACAATGTCGCAGGATATGTGTAGAAGTAAGTAGTATCCCATGTCGATGTCAAACAGGCAATTATTTCGGCCTCGGCGCACCAAGGAAAAGCTGTACTGAAAGAACTTGTTTATAGCAACCTCCACTAACATAATGGCTGCTTGCCCTCTCTATAGGAGGCTGCGTAAAGTCATCCCCTTATTTTGTGCAGCAGGTGGCACAGCCATATGATCTGACTAAACAGAAACTTGCTCTACTGCTGTTACAGCCAATCAAGCTGAGCTGAGAGGGGGGGAGGGGGATTACCTTGAGTAACCCCTGTGAGATTAGTTGCTTGCATGTGAGATGGACAACTCTTCTGTAGGCAGCTTAAGTGGCAGAATGACACAATTTCCTGGAATAAACATGCTGCCGGGTCAGACAACTCGTGTACGGAGGATAGCGATGCCCGTACAGTTGGGCCCCCGTGTTCATTTTATCCCTTTGAGATTCAGCTGGGCCCAAGGCTTGAACCTCTGTAAAGGCGGCAGAGAAGATTGCACATGAACAGATGAAAGTGCAGGTGTGTGATGGCATGTGTGTGTGTGGGGGGGAGGGGGGGTCGCTGCTTGTGTTGGTGATCTTTAGAAGTCTATTTGTGTCAGATCTCATAAAGAAGCCAAGGATAAACTCTGTGATTTATGCTGCACTAGAGTCTGACTTAAGCGCAGGGCTGCTATCCGGGGAAGCAGGTGATGTAGAGAAGGGGCATACGGATGTGACCCGCCGTAATACATTTGTAGCTTGTGTATGCCATTGCATCCATGTCGGCACACCAAGGCCCAAAATGCATACGTAGTAAATATTTGTTGCACGCCAACTTGAAAACTGCATATGGATTTAAAATAAAAATTTTAAATTATTGACTTCATTAGATAAATATTTAGCAGACTTTTTCTTTGATAAGGGAGACGTCTAGAGCTTGAGTCTGAAAATGTTCGTCTGTGCCCTCTCCCTCCTCTACAAAATGTTGAATGGTAGCACAGGTTACATGCAGCAGAATAAGGAGAGCTGCTGTGCATCATGGGAGCTGCACCCCTACCCATTTTTCCCACCTGCTTAAGCGCCAGACCATTTGGCTGGCCAAAGACCAGGCCACTTTTTGCAATTCAGCACTGCGTCGCTTTTGCTGGCAATTTCGGCATCGCGCGACGTGGCTCCCAAACAAAATTGACGTCCTTTTCCCCCCACAATTAGAGCTTTCTTTTGGTGGTATTTGATCACCTCTGTGGTTTTTATTTTTCGCGCTATAAACAAAAATAGAGCGACAATTTAAAAAAAAAAAGCAATATTTTTTACTTTTTGCTATATTAAATATCCCCAAAAAATATATATATAAAAAAAAGGTTTTCCTCAGTTTGGGCCGATACGTATTCTTCATATTTTTGGTAAAAAAAAATCGCAATAAGCGTTTGGTTTGCGCAAAAGTTATAGTGTCTACAAAATGGGGGATAGTTTTATGGCATTATTAAAAAAATAAATTCTAGTAATGGCGACCATCAGCGTTTTTTTTTTTTTTTGGTGACGGCGATTTTATGGTGGACACTTTTGACACCATTTTGGGACCATTGGCGGTGATACAGCGATCAGTGCTATAAAAAATGCACAGATTACTGTAAAAATGGCAGTGAAGGGGTTAACCACTAGGGGGCACTGAAGGGGTTAAGTGTGTCCTAGGGAGTGATTCTAACTGTAGGGCGGATAAGCTTTGTTTGACACGACACTGATCACTGCTCCCGATTACAGAAATAATGGGGAAATGCTTGTTTACATCAGCATTTCCCCATTCTTCCTCTCCGAGCGTTCACAAGTATCCCCACAGACAGAGTTCGCAGGACCCGTGGTCAGACTCGCGGAGCTTGCGCCGGGCACGCGCCTACAATGCCGCATCTTAAAGGGGCCGTATATATACGTCGTTCTGCCCACAGGAGGCATTGGTTCGACGTATATACACACACATGAGCCGGTCGTTAAGCAGTTAAAACGTTAACCCCCCCAAAGAAAAGATCCTGTTCCCTTAAAGCATGTTTTACAGCACAGTGCGTGTGCCGTGTCATTTGGCCCCCTCTGTATACCCTAAAAATCTGTCTGATCCTGCCTGGCTATACCCTCCCCTCTGCAAACTGATCACGATAATCATGGCTGCTGAGCCTTGACCCCTTGGTCAGTTTGCGTCATTCTGTAACCCGCAGCCTGCTATCTGCAGCTCTCCCGTGTCTGTCTCTCCTGTGTATGGATTTTATGCGAAAGTTTAGCTGCAAATGTTGGCAATTAGAAATAATCATGATTGGGGGTTTTGCAGGGATCTTTTACTTTTTTTTTTTTTCTTAAAAAATGAAATTTCTTTTATTTTCATTTTGAATTGGTTACAACCATTTTTGTGTTTGATATCCCTCAGTCCTATCCTCCTGGGGAAGCTCTTGACCTACAAGGGTAAAGGGGAGAAGTTCCTACTGCTTCATTTCTTGGAAAGGCCTGAAGCTTCAGCATCCTCCAGCAGTTGTGGATCCTGCTCACAGCACTGGTCTTTATGTCCCTCCTAATGCCTTTTCCTGACATCCCCAGCATGGAGCACTCGGGAGATCTTGCATATAGAATCAATTTCCTGGATTCTTGCAGCTCAAGCAGTGCTGAACATCCTCTGCAAACCTTTTCTGGATATAAATTGCCAAATTCCCAGACTTGTAGGATTGGATCAGCAGCAAGTAGGGCTGTTGAGCTTAAATATTTGCTAAGGGATTCCCTGTAGATACTTATAGCTGGATTCAGAGACGCCGCCGCAACTTTAAGGCGGCGTAGCCTATCGTATTTGCGCTACGCCGCCTTAAGTCAGAGAGGCAAGTACTGTATTCACAAAGTACTTGCCTCCTAACTTACGGTGGCGTAGCGTAAATAGGGCCGGCGTAAGCGCGCCTAATTCAAATTAGGATGAGGGGGCGTGTTTTATGGTAATGGGGGGTGACCTAACGTGATTGACGTTTTTTACGAATGGCGCATGCGCCGTCCATGTACATATCCCAGTGTGCATTGCGCCGAAGTACGCCGCAAGGACGTATTGGTTTCGACGTGAACGTAAATTACGTCCAGCCCTATTCACGGACGACTTACGCAAACGACGTAACATTTTCAAATTTTTACGCGGGAACGACGGCCATACTTGACATTGACTAGTCCAGCTATTTGATGGAATAACTTTACGCCTGAAAACGCCTTACGTAAAAGGCGTATCTTTACTGCGACGGGCGCACGTACGTTCGTGAATAGGCGTATCTAGTCATTTACATATTCTTCGCCGAACTCAACGGAAGCGCCACCTAGCGGCCAGCCTAAATATTGCACCCTAAGATACGACGGCGCAGGCTGTCGTATCTTAGCTAGGTTTAAGTGTATCTTAGTTTGAGAATACACTTAAACTTAGGACGGTGCAGATTCCGAGTTAGGTTGGCGTATCTACTGATACGCCGGCCTAACTCTCTCTGAATCCAGCTATTAGCCTCTTTTATGTGGCTTATTTTTCTTTTTGCCTTCTTTCCCTTTCATGGGTTGTGGGATTGCTGGGGGAAGCCCTTCTAGTGTGGTCTATTAGCCCCTTTCAGACTTTTCCGCTGCATTACCCTCTTAAAGAGACCTTGTCGCCAACTTAAGAAAATGCTGTTAACCGCATAATGTCTTCTACATGCCTTTTTTTTTGTGGTCATTTTATGCACTTGTAACGTGCCCTTAAACTTGGTGGAAAAAATGACTACTCAAGTAAAGTTAGTTCCCTGGCACAGCCCCCTCCCTCCTTACAAATAACATCCTTCTCTGTGACCATCCAATTACTCCCTGCTGGCCCAGCTCCTCAACCCGCCCTTCACTTTCCTACCCAGACTTTTATGTTGCTGTCAAGAGGCATAAGGGGGAATACTGTGGAGAGCCACTTCAGTGACAAACTCTACTGGGGCTCCAAATCTCAAATCTCTGCTGCTGCACCTTGAATACATTAGAGGCAGCTCCAACACTGCCACTTTATCACTTTTCCAGGGATCTGAAGGTATTGCCCCAATGCCAGTTTACGCAGTCACTATCAGACTCTTGCATTCCCCGGAAAGCCCAGGACAATGGTAAACTACTTTACCATTGAGAGCAGGAGGAGATTGGGGATAATCTGTTCCCCTGTCCCACCTGACACTAATGAACCTAAAGTGACATGGATTCCTGGTTCAGAGATTTTGTTTTTTGGATCCTGAAACTGAGGATACAGCTAATCAAGTTCAACCTGTGCTTGATTTGCAGTTGGGGAGACTTTGTGGCGTCTAATAGACCCCTGATGTCTTCATTCGGAGGGCCTGTCACCTAGGCGCAGAGATCTCCAAACTATGACCCTATAGCTGTTGCAGAACTACACTTCCCATGAGGCATTGTAAAGCAGGCAGGTTGGGAATTGTAGTTCCTGAACAACTGGCGAGCCATATTTTGGAGACCCCTGTCTTAGACCCCTTTCACACTGGGGCGTTTTTCAGGCGCTTTAGCGTTAAAAAAAAAAAAAAAAAAAAAAAAGGCGCTTGTAAAGCGCCTGAAAGAAGCTGCAGGTCTCGGCTCTTCACGGCGCCTGCGCACAGACTATGCGCAGGCGCCGTGAAGAGCCAAGCCTATTTCGGCTATTTCCGGAGAAGCGTGACGCGCCAGAGCCGGCCGTCAATCACCTTCCGTCTGGATTGGAACGCCCATTCCCCGTGGGCAGTCGGAATCTTCTATGTACGATTACACAGTGAGTACGGGGATAAAAAAATTAAGACAGGCATACTGTAGCTCGCGCTACTATGCCTAATTTTATGCTAGAAGAAATTTTTTTTTTTTTTTTTTTTTTTATAGGGTGAACCCCCGCTTTAAGTTAAGACAGGATCTCGTGCAGCTGTTTCAGTAAATGTAATATGGGAATTGTCTCTAGTACTTTGCCAAGTGTAAGGCGCACTATTAAGCCTGATGTTCTGGTATGGCCTGTTTTACTGTCCTTCTGTTTCTGTTTATGTTCAGATCTTGGCTTGCGGCAGATTTCCTTGTCGGAAATGTGCTTACTGGGAGAGATTAGTTCACATGGTGTGTTGGGTGGATGATGTGTGAAGTGACCTTTTTCTCCTGCCAGATCTGGGTTGCATCACCATGTCGTTTTTTTGTGTGAATGTTTTCTTGTCGGCTGCACAATTACACCAGACTCGGGGTTATGCGATGTAAAGGTAATTTGCCCCTCGTTCGCTAAAGCTTTGACATCGGTAACGCGTTCCCCCCGTATGGAGTTGGCATGAAATATTGAACGAGTCATCTAGTAAACTAACCAGTCAGGTTTGTCGGCTTCCTTCGCTTTCTTTTTTTATGTTTTTAATTGAGATTTGAGAAACCCAAAATTTTCCAGTCACTGACATGTTGCTGTTTGAGGTCTCTTTGGCAGCCATTACTGCTTGTCTTGGCAGATCTGGAGGTATAGGTGAAAACACTAGAACATTGTTTATATAGTCTTTAGGGTGACAGGTATTCTGTATATCAGGGCTAAGCTTTGCATGTAGTAAACTCTTGCCATCTGCTGACCGCTAAAGGCAAATACAGTGAATTTTCATTTTTTAATTATCAAGACAAAAAAATAGGTGTCCTTCCAACTCTTCTCTAGCTGGTCCCCTAAACATGCCATTTTTTTTGTTTGTTTGTTTCAATGAGTTTTATTATAGTTTACAGGACAATTGAAAGGTAAGAAGATATAACTTCGTAACACACAGCTGTATCACAATACAGAAAACTTTTCGGGAAGAATGCCAACATCGTGCGACCTACACACCCCAAATCAAGAACCTAAAACAGGTCAAAAATGAAAACAAACAAACAAAACATCCCAAAGAAACTTTGCCGCCCCCTGTAGGCAACTATAGGAAGCTCATGACCTTCCCATCGCCCTCCCTCCCGAAGGGGGAGAAGGGAGGGAAAATACCATGGTGGCACCACATGTGCTATTTTTAAATGTTTAATTTTAAGAACTAGAATACCCAGATAATTTGTTTGTTATATACTTAAAATAGAAGTTCAGGTTACCCAAAAAAAAAAAAATGATACACACTTTGGTGGATGCAGCATTGATTCAATGCATCTGTCCCTGCTGCCTCTACACTGGGAACTGAGCGATCAAATGCCCTTGATTGCTCAGTTTTCCCTTCTGCTCTTGTCAAAGAGCAGTGACTTTCGGTCACCGACTCTCTCCTATGCCCCTCCAGTGCTCACTGGAACACTGGGCTGTGGAGGGGACGGGAACAGCTGGCTCCATCTCCCATCACCTCACTGAGAGGCTGAACTAAGGCTGGCAGAAACTTTGGGCATATTATGTATCTTATTGCACAGTGGCAGTCTTTCACTGACAGTAAGTAGCCCACTTTCTTGCAGACTTTACAGACCTTGCTGTGGTGCTTCTTGTGCACGCTCATTTTCGAAGGCTGTATAATCATTGTCAATTGAGCAGCCTGGAGGTTTTGAAGTGATGCAGGAAGTTGCAGATCTGTTTACTCCAATTAGTGGTATTACCCTGTAATTACATCTTATGTCAGAGCAATTTGCCTTTGCTAACCTACATGTGTATTTGTGAGGTATGTTTAGTTGAGGAATCTTGGCATTTTAGTTTTCAGATTATGTTCAGAAACCATATTGGCCTGCAGATGTTACCAAAACGTTTTACTTTTTGTCTTGTCAGCAGCAACAGATTACACGACCATCCCAAGAAGAAAAAGAAATTGACAAAGCAGATGAGGAGAAAGCAGAAAAAAATGAGAGAAAGGAGGAAGAACGAAGGGAAGAGGAGGAGAAAGAAACAAAAGAGGAGTTTAGGTAAACCCAGTATGCCACAACTTACCTTTCACGACCTACTATTGACAGGGTACTGTTTTTTCATAGGTGATCTATTTTAATGTGGATCTATACTCACCTCAGCTTCAGCGATGCGTTGTCCCCAAGTTCCCCACCCGGCCGCTGACATCTTTGGGCAGCCAGCTTACGGGTCTCAATTGTCTGCTGTCATTAGCTGGGCAGGGATGACGTCTCTTCCCCGCATGCGTTGGAGTTCAGTCAGATTTGCCAAATTTTTACAGTGAGCTGCGCCTTCATGGCTCACTTTACAAGGGCAGACAGGCAGGTTAACTTTAATACAGAAGATAAAAAGCATGACTCTTCTGCATCAGAATTCCTACCTGTTCGCCCAGGCAGAGGAATGATATACATCCAGTTGTACCAACCCACTGATTCCCGGTGGTAGTTCAGCTGCATGACTGATGATTTAAAATGTTTGCCTTCAGTTTAAAAAATTTTTTTGCAATGCACAGCCATAGGTGGAGCAGATGTGACTTTGTAGATTTCAGTTAAATTTAGAAATATACTAGCAAACGAGGGCCTGAACAGGCTAAATACAGAAGAGCACGCCTTTGTGGTGGTGGCAAGCACAGAAACGGCACATTGGTGGTGGGCATAGAGAGGGGCATGCAGGAGAAGTGTTAAAAACATTGGCTAGAGGATGGTGGTCAGACACAGTAGGAAGAGTAGAGGTTTATGTGCTGGTGTGAGGCTGAGGAAGGAAGACAAGGGTTTCAGTATTGGTGGTGAGAGTGCGGGTGGTTTGGCATAAAGCTGCAATGATGGATAGCGTTTCAGGCATGATTGTGACAAGGGGAATGTAGTCATAATGGTGGGGGAGGTGGTCCATGGTTGCTGTCATGAAAGAAAAAGTTCAGAGAATGCCCCTTTGAAAGTTGCTTCTGGAAACATGTGGAAGGCACATACTGCCTGCCATTTTGGGAAGCCCCCTACTAAGTCCACACATCACATGGACAGCAGCCTAGCTCCGCCTTTTATTATTTTTGTCCCTCCTATATCATTCTGTTGAGGCGCATTACTGGATACACATTAGTGTGTGTTTTGTGCGTTACCGTGAAAAACTGGGGCATCTAGTTAATAAAGAAAAGTCAATGCATGGCAATTTCTTTATCCTTACCCAGCATCTCTACCACTGCGACCCCTGAAACCAGGTCTCCCAATTATCCTTACGCTGTATTGCAAACCTCCCTCTCTCCTAGCAACACGCTCTACATGCTATTTTTGCTATATAGGGCAACCCTCTGTCTCTACTCCCTTTATACCCTTTGCAGAAAGGAGGCGAGGCTGAGCCTGGAATCTCTTCCCATACACTGTCACTCTGCCCAGTTTCTCCTTCCCAGTGCAGCCTCTAGATGCAGTTCTTCTCCCAAAAACTTGAAAGATTTGCTTCAACTGACCACAGACCTGGGAGTAAGTAGACCCTCAAACGGGTGTCCACTGAGCTTCCTGGGTGAATTGACAAATATGCACTTGCCACCTATGACTTATGGCCCGTCTGCCAGTCAGTCTTTTGGCCTTGAAGAACACTATTCACATTGTGTGTGTTCTGGAGGAAGGGAGATGAGATGCATTCTTCTGGCTGAGAGAGTGAAAACATTATAAAGCCACCCCACCACCTCTATTACTATACAACCCTTGCAGTGTACCAGCCATCATTGACGAAGTCCATCTAAAGTTGTGTGTGTGTTTTTTTTTTTTTTTGGGCAGCTGGGTTATTTGACCTACAACACCACTATTCTTCTTTTAAAAGAAGTATAGGATACATTTAGTTAATTTTGCATTTTATTTGCATAACAGGATAAGCCACTCGCGACAAAAGTATACAAACGCACACTTTAAGTGGCATCATTTATTTTAGGTTGCTGCCAATGGTGCAGCAGAAAACTTGTAGAACAGTGATGAAGGTTTGTGGTCCAGGAGGATAGGACAGTCAAAATTAGAAGCAGCTTGCGTTACACTAATGGTGTAGCGCAAGCTGGCGGGGACTCTTTCCGTGCTGCCCTAAGCCTGGGCCTTGTTGGCCTAGGCCAGGATACAGTGTTGCCCTGCTGTGATTTTTGGGTGGAAGCAAAAGGGAATGGTTTCCTGCTTAGACCTAGGACAGCACCTGTGGGGGATTAGTAATGCTTGGGTACACATGGCAATTGTTTTTTTGCTTAACTCAGCGGACCGGTAATTTTCCCCCCCCCCAAGCCCCCCCCCCCCCCCCCCCCCCCCCCCCGGCAGAACACTGTGATCAGCGCTCGCAACCATTGGCTGCGAGTGCTGTTTGATTGTTTTCCAGCATGCTCGTCTTTCAGAAGCTGGTTGTGATGCCTGCTTCTGTCCAACAAGGCGCTGTACACAGGCTGAAAGTCGGTCGATTCCTGCCAAGCAGACAGTTTTCAGCCTGTGTGGTACCTAGCTGCTATGCTTCAACTTTTTTGACAGCAGGGAGCATAGGTGGGAGGCTAACTTTTATAGAAATAAATACATATTTTCAATTAGTTTTATCTGGATTAAGACAAGCTTTATGATGCAATGTAGCACATCACCCCAGTGCAAGTAGGTATGAATGGTATCCATGTACCTTGTAGCACCGGGCCATGCAGTACTTTATCCTGTGCCTCTGAATAATTGCAGGGAGAACACCAAAGAGAAAATAGAGACTGTTGCAGAAGAGCTCGAGGAAAGAGAGCAATCCACTCCCAAGGGACGCAAAACGGCAAATAGTCAAGGTCGGCGGAAGGGTCGCATTACAAGATCGATGGCAAATGAGGCAGCTGCTGCTAATGCAGCAACTACCCCGGCGGCTCCTACTTCTACGCCACCACCACCTCCTCCTCCCCCAGCACCGCCTGCAGAACCGCCTACTCCTGTGGCAACTTCGCCAGAAGAACCTCAAGCTCCGCTATCTGCAGCAGCTGCACAGGAGCAAAGTAAGTAACAATGTGAACAAATCACTTAACATCCTTTTTTGCATCTTGCCTTGTGTGTTTCCGACTTCATAAAAATCACAACACATCTGTGCCGTAAGCAGCACTTCTACCTCCATTCTCCTCCATAGACTCAGGAAGTTGTTATGCTTTCATTCTACATTTTACCTGTTTAAATGGATGTTTAGAGGTCAAGGACATGACCTTGAGAGCTAGTCACATATCTTACAAAATCTCCATGTTTTCGTGAAGTTCACTTAACATAAGCTTATTTGTGCTTCTTCATGCTTGTGGAACACTCATTGAAATAATTAAAGTGGATTTCCTGCATACCCCTAACTAGCCTTAAAACTGTCCCCTCCCCCCTCCTAACACTTATGCTAACTAACCCGTGTAAGAAAGTTGTACATACTTGCCTGTTTTCAGGCTGCTCCAGTCAAGGCATGTCAACCAGCTCACCTGCATCAGTCCACGGCAGCTGCAGGAGTGAGCGCTCCAACGGTCGGTAAAGCCTGGAATGGTGACATCACCCATAGGCTTCAATGGCCCATACATTGTTGGCTCTCCCTTCTCTTCCCTTAAAGTGTAGGTGTAAGCTGGATTTAAATATATAAATCAGTGCTGCAACCTTACAGCTGGAATCCGATGGAGGCAGACAAGCAGGTGCCAGACCAAGAGCCGCACACTGCATAGGCAACTTGAAAACACATTGGTCAGCAATGCCAGCGGACTGCAGTAAAATCTTCTTTTAATTAACAGAGAAGTATGGGTTTCCCTTTTTTTTTTTTTTTTTTAAGCTTACATATATTCTATGTGAGCTGCTAATATCTAAATATCTTTCCAGCCCTCTCAGGAGTGCACCCTTTTTTTTATTAGAATCAAGCTAAATACCTGTGGGAGTGACTACAGACTTTCCTGGGGTGTCATCATCTAGTCTGGATCCACACCCCCTTTAGTTTCCTCTGTTTGAATGATGTCTGGTCTAGACTGTCTGCTTGCTCTTGAGACATTGGAGTACAGCTGCTCTCCTGCTCCCTCCTGTTCAGGCTGTTCGGATCTTCAGAAGCCAGCAGCAATAGAAAGAGCTCTTCCTTCCCGCATAGCACACACAACGGTTAGAGTCGGTTCACACTAGGGCGACACGACTTCCAGCGCGACTTTCAGAGGCGACTCCGACACGACTTGAACATGAACCACAGGGAGATCTGGGGCGATTTACAACACAACTTGAAGTCGTCTCCAGGACAGGAGACTTTCCAGTGGCCAATCAAACAATCCGCTCTAGGGGAGGGAGGGGGAGGGAGGGGTTTGCCTGAGAAATGTATGTTATCTTCCTGGAAAGTCTCTTCAGTTAAGACAGTGATCCGACTTCTGAGGCGACTTCCATTGAAATCAATGGGTACAAATCGCCTACAAGTCGGATTGAAGTAGTACAGGAACCTTTTCTGAAGTCTGATCGCCTTGAGTCGTGTGTATTAACACCGCTCCCATTCACTTCCATTGTTTTTCTCTACAGCGCGACTTGGGACGACTTGAGGCGACATGAAGTCGGATCGCAAGTCGCCCCAGTGTGAACCGGCTCTTATCAAATTCACTTACAGACAGCCTGGAATATGCACTGTGTATATAGAGAAATGCAGCCTAGATCTCTCCACTGTTTGCATAGACCAGTGTTTGTCAACTCCAGTCCTTAAGGCGACCAAACAGGTCATGTTTTCAGGCTATCCATTATTTTGCACAGGTGATTTGATCAGTTTCACTGCCTTAGTAATTACCACAGCCCTTTCATCTGAGGGAAATCGTGAAAGCATGACCTTTTGGGGCGCCCTGAGGACTGGAGTTGAGAAACACTGGTAGACAAAGCCTCGATCTGCCCCCTGTTTATACAGAGATCATGCATGTGCACACTTTTTACAGAGAGCCTCGATCTCTAGACCTTATAGCTGCCAGTTATGCTTGCTACAGCTTTCAGATCAGAACGTTCAAGCAGCTCTACAGTCTACAGATAGAGCCTATCTGTAAACACAGTGTGCACATGCTGGAGGAGGGATAGAGAGAGGGTGGATTCCAAACACAAAACGCACTGTTACTGGGAGTTACTTGAAAGATGTAGTGCACATGCTGGAAAAAACAAAATAAGGTAGCAAAGAAAAAACAGCTGATTTGTTATGATAATAATATGTGCTAATTGTTCAAACTACCTCATACTACTTTAAATCATCCACAGGTTAAAACTGACAAACTGTTGACGTGTTTCCGCACAAAGGGGCCTTAGTCATAATGAAGACTAAGGCCCTTTTGGGTGGAAATGTTTTTCTGTGAGCTTTTACCCTTTAGGAACCAATTTACCATTTTGCGTTATAAGTCCTGACTGTAACAGCATGGCTTTTGAAGACCAGGTTTTGAGAGAATCTGTGATTCCTGCAATTGTATAAGCTAGGAAGGCTACTTTTCATACAGTCTATTATCAGAAGTGAGGCTTATTTTACTTGGTGTAAATCCTCTACTAGGTGGACATTTTGGCCTCATTTTAAGCCAGCTTTTGGTAAAAGATCCTTTTTATGCAGCTCTTTGCGCTTAGTGGCAGTCCCCTTTTATATGCTTCATTGGACCTGTTGGGATTTGTTTGCTGTGTGGCCGACCCTTCAGTTTGGTTTTTGATGTCCCAAAGGTTAAAGACATCCTATGTTCTCGCTAATGCCTCACAAAACTTGTTTTTTGTTTGCCTGTGTCCCTCAGTAAACTCCATAATTTTTTTTAAGATTTTAGTGGAAGTACAAAAACCCTATTTTGGCTATATATACACTTTACCTAAACAAAATAATTTATATTCAAACATGGAGGACTTTATATGTATGTTGGTTGAAAATGTCGCTCCCCTAAGAGTCTTTTCACCAGTGGCAATAATCGCTTTTCCTGATGAGCATTTTTCCATCATTGGCCAGAATACTGTAGAACCTCGCTAGTTATGTAGTGACTTCTCGCTTCTTTGGCCAGAGAGGGAGCAACGCTGTAAGAAAAGTGGTTGCTTAGCAATCCTGTTGTTAAGCTGTCAAAAATGACAGACTTGCTAATGATATATGACCCGCTTTAATCAGACCAAATTCTCACGGAGTCTAGCTCAGTTGTTCGCCAGTTGCGGCCCTTTGCTTGCTTTTATTTGGCCCTTAAGGCACCGATACCAACAATGGGGTATAATCCCCCCCCCCCCCACACTGACATCAATGAAGGGGGCACAATTTCTCCCAACAATGGGACACAATTCTTCCCACGTAAGCCAGTAATGGGGCACAATTAAAGTTTTTGTAAACCCTCAGGGACAACTTTCACTTACAGGTAAGCCTAAATTAAGGCTTACCTGTAGGTGCTTGAATTATCTCCTAAACCTCCACGGATTAGGAGATATTTGCAATGTCCCCGAGCGAAGGCCTCTTCTGCACATGCGCTGACTTGAAAGGGTACGCTGTGCCATTTCAAGCTCGGGTCATGCTGTGACAATCGGCTCCCACGCGCATGCGTGTAATAATCATTACGTGACTCTGGCCAGTCCGGCTCCGGAAGAAAGAGGGGTGAAGAATGGACGCTTGCCGCCAGCGAGGAAGACGGGGACATTACAGGCTTCTCCTGCAGGTAAGTGTCACATAATGGGCTACTACCCTGTTTCCCTGAAAATAAGACGGTGTCTTTTATATACATTTTTGCTCCCAAAGATGCGCTAGGTCTTATTTTCAGGGGATATCTTATTTTTCCATGAAGAAGAATGCGGTACACACTTACTGTTGAACAAATGTCATTTTAAGTGATCCCCCACCCCTGTGCCAGTGGACACCTTCACCCCCCCCCCCCCCCCCCAACCCCTTTATCAGACATTTCCCCCTTACCTCAGTCACCCCTGAGGAGCAGGCAACAGCTTGTCCTGGCGGCGGTGCGGGCTCTCTGGTGAAAAGAAACCATACACTTCCGATCTGCTCCGTCTGCGCTGCGGCCAATAGTGAGCTGCGCCGCGGCACCCGCCGCTACAGTCCAGGGTACAGAGTTACGGTAGCTTCGGGGGGCCTTAATATTGGGAGGCCCTATTATCGGGGAGGTCTTATTTTTGGGGGGGATGCCTTATATTTCAGCGAGAGGCAAAACTATAAGTAGGTCTTATTTTCGGGGGATGTCTTTCTTTCGGGGAAACATTGTATGCGATTGCATAGTAGCCCATTGTGCTTTACCTTTGCAGGGAAACAAAGAGGAAGTAAAACCCATCAGGGTTTACTTCCTCTTTAATTACCCATTGTTTAATTCAGTGAGAGTATTTTTTCCCACTGATTTCGGGACCTGTTCTACGCACAATTTTTTTGCCGCCACAATTCAGCCCGTCCCATCGTTGGTATAATTGAGAGTATTTGTGCCCCCTCACTGATGTCATTGGACACAATCGTTGGTGTCATTGAGAGACACTATGCCAAATTGTTGGTGTCATTGAGAGAAACTGTGCCCCATTGTTGGTGTCATTGAGAGAATTCATTGTTGGTGTCGTCGTGAGGAAGTTTGCCCATCATTGGTATAATTGAGAACGATTGTGTCCCATCGTTGCTGTCAGTGCGTGGATTTATGCCCCAATGTTAGTATCATTTGATGAAATGGTGTCTCAAGTGCCAGATTAAAGAAAGCAAAGGGCTGCATCTGGCCCCCAGGCCGCAGTTTGGAGACCACTGCCCTAGATAGCTGTTCTGTAGTCCACATAATTTGGAATAACGCTAACTGATAACCAAGCAGCAGAAGCAGAGAGCTCAGGTTTTTTTAGCTCACTAGATTTCTGGCAGGATCAACAGTTAATTTTTTACTCCATTGAACAACATTTTTAATGCCATTTTACTTTATTACTTATCCTTATATAGTGCAGTTAATTTTTGCAGCGCTTTACATATGTATTGTACATGGAGCTGGCAATCTAAGGTCCCTAACTAACACTCATACATATACTAGGGCCAATTTTAGACAGAAGCCAATTAACCTACCAGTATGTTTTTGGAGGGTGGGAGAAAACGGGAGTACCCATAGGAAACCCACACGGGCACAGGAAGAGCTTGGAATTTTCCTTGGGATCTTCCTTGGCCTTTTTTTTTGCAAACTCCAGGCAAGTAGTGCTGTGGTTGGGGTTCCAACCGAAGATCCTAGTGCTATAATATTTATATACAGACCAAAAAGGGTCAAATGAGGGAAGAACATTTTTAGGATTTACCGTCTCCTGCCATGGACAAGACCGCTTCTGAATTCTAATTTGTCCATCCATGTTTTATGATTTACTGTTGGATGTTTACTTGGGGAGGGGGGTGAAAGTGTGTCCCCTTCCAGAGACTCATCCTGTTTTATGAACGTTGACCTTGTGGCCGTACGTGGGCAGATGAGAATTATGACCTCTAGGAGGACAAGTGTCAGAGTACAGACTGTTCTTGAGACGTTTAAATATTTGCTTTTCCGAAATGTTTGTGCCTCTGGAATATGTTGGAGGATTATGTGATTTGAGGCTTGACATGCTGATCCTGGCAGAATCTTCCTCATTTCTACATGTTACCTACTCGCCTCCTGCCAAAATCTCAGCATTAATTATTTTTACTGTTCTTTCCTTCCTTCAGTGACTTAATGAAATGTATTTAGGTCTGATTTTTCTCAGCAGAATGTTTAAGTACTGTATTTGTTCTGTTTCTGGATAATTAAACATCCGGAACATATTCTAGAACGGGTTTGAGTTCGTAAAAACTTTTTCTGTTTTGGCCTTCAACTGTATATGTATGTGGGGTGTCATAGCATAAGGCCACTGCCCTACAGTGAGACATCGTTTAAAGGTGAACTCCACAAGTCATATTGTAATTAAATGTTATTAAACACAATTTCCCTTTTAATCTTTAGCTTTGTAATGTTCTGTAAAATGCAATGCAAAGTTACTACCTGGTAGCGTTCTACCCCCCCCCCCCCCCCAATCCAATTTCGGCACACTAACGAGTCATTTTTGGTGATATACTCAAAAACACTTTGAATTTGCATGTCATCCCTAAAATCATTGTTTTCAATGATAGTGATAGTCGTTCACATACATGCGTTGCGATTCCTCTACGAATGCGATGCAATAAAAAAAAGGGTCTTGTCTGACTTTACTGCGTTGCAAATTTAGTCTCCATAGACATCAATGTAAATCATTCTGGAATAGCAATGATAGTTCACATATGTGCGAATTCCACCACGTGATTCTCCACAAAAACCAGGAAGTACACAGGAAGTTAACACCTTTTTTTTTTTTTTTTTTTTTACACTATGATTTTATTGGCTAGAACAGGGGTCTCCAAACTACGGCCCGCGGGCCACATCCGGCCCGCCAGGCCATTTATTCCGGCCCGCAGTGTGAATCCTTAGTTCCCCTGTTAGTTGTGAAACCTGCGCTGCATATTCGCCCCAGGCAATATGCAGCGCAGGTCCCGCAATCCCTCCCGGCGTCTCACTGTGTGTGTTGGCTGCTGGCTGGGACCACGGCATCCCAGCAGCCAATGAGGTGTTTAGGGCAGACCTGTTGCCGCCTCCCTGCTCCCGCCTCCCGCCTCGCTGTTAACCAGTAACGAGTGTGTAATACCAGCGGGGCGGGAGTCGGGAGATGCAGCAGGTCTGCAGTGCACAGCCAGTGACGGAGAGTGGAGACACGCTGGACACATGCAAGGAGGGGGGCTGATACACTTGTGTGGGGGTGGGTTGAATGGCGCTGATGGGGCACAAACATCTGGGGGCTGATGACTCTGATGGGGACACACGTGGAGGGGGTTTTTCAGACTGATGGGGACACAAATTTTGGGGGACTGATGACTCTGCTGGGGACACACGTGGAGGGGGGGGTTGTAGACTGATGGGGGCACAAATGTTGGGGGGCTGATGACTCTGATGGGGACACAAATGTGGGGGGGGCTGATGACTCTGATGGGGACATACATGTGGGGGGGGGGGGGGTGATGACTGATGGGGACATAAATGGGGGGGGGCTGATGACTGATGGGACATAAATATGGGGGCGGTGATGACTCAGATGGGGACATAAATGTGGGGGGGGGGGGGTGATGACTCTGATGGGGACACAAATATCTGTGGGGTTTGATGGGGACACAAATGTGGGGGTGCTGGTGGCTTTTATGGGGACACAAACATGTGAGGAGGGGGGCTGATGGCTCTAATGGTGACACAAATATGCAGGCGGGGGTGGGCTGTGATGGGGACACAAATGTGCAGGGAGACTCGGATAAATGATGGGGGGGCTCTAATGGGGACACCAATTTTTGGGGATAGCCTGATGAGTGATGGGGACACAGATGAATGGGGACACAGATGAATGGGGAGACTGATGGGGAAACAGATGAATGCGGAGACTGATGGGAACACAGATGAATGGGGACACAGATGATGGGGACACAGATGATGGGGACACAGATGGATGGGGAGACTGATGGGGAAACAGATGAATGCGGAGACTGATGGGAACACAGATGAATGGGGACACAGATGATGGGGACACAGATGATGGGGACACAGATGGATGGGGACACAGATGGATGGGGACACAGATGATGGGGACACAGATGATGGGGACACAGATGAATGGGGACACAGATGAATGGGGACACAGATGAATGGGGACACAGATGAATGGGGACACAGATGAATGGGGACACAGATGAATGGGAAGACTGATGGGGACACAGATGAATGGGGACACAGATGAATGGGGACACAGATGATGGGGACACAGATGATGGGGACACAGATGATGGGGACACAGATGAATGCGGAGACTGATGGGGACACAGATGAATGGGGACACAGATGAATGGGGACACAGATGAATGGGGACACAGATGAATGGGGACACAGATGGATGGGGACACAGATGATGGGGACACAGATGATGGGGACACAGATGATGGGGACACAGATGAATGGGGACACAGATGAATGGGGACACAGATGATGGGGACACAGATGAATGCGGAGACTGATGGGGACACAGATGAATGGGGACACAGATGAATGGGGACACAGATGAATGGGGACACAGATGAATGGGGACACAGATAAATGGGGACACAGATAAATGGGGACACAGATAAATGGGGACACAGATGAATGGGGACACAGATGATGGGGACACAGATGAATGGGAAGACTGATGGGGACACAGATGATGGGGACACAGATGAATGGGGACACAGATGAATGGGGACCCAGATGAATGGGAAGACTGATGGGGACACATATGAATGGGGACACAGATGAATGGGGACACAGATGAATGGGGACACAGATGAATGGGAAGACTGATGGGGACACAGATGAATGGGAAGACTGATGGGGACAAAGATGAATGGGGACACAGGTGGATGGGGAAACTGATGGGGACACAGGTGGATGGGGACACAGATGAATGGGGACACAGATGAATGGGAAGACTGATGGGGACACAGATGAATGGGGACACAGGTGGATGGGGAAACTGATGGGGACACAGGTGGATGGGGACACAGATGGATGGGGAAACTGATGGATTGGGACACAGATGGATGGGGAAACTGATGGATGGGGGACACAGATGGATGGGGAAAATGATGGGGACACAGATGAATGGGGAGACTGATGGGGACACGGATGAATGGGGAGACTGATGGGGACACAGATGAATGGGGAGACTGATGGGGACACAGATGATGGTGACACAGTTGGATGGGGAGACTGATGGGGACACAGATGAATGGGGAGACTGATGGGGACACAAATGAATGGGGAGACTAATGGGGACACATATGATGGTGACACAGTTGGATGGGGAGACTGATGGGGACACAGATGAATGGGGACACAGATGAATGGGGACACAGATGATGGTGACACAGTTGGATGGGGAGACTGATGGGGACACAGATGAATGGGGAGACTGATGGGGACACAGATGAATGGGGAGACTGATGGGGACACAGATGATGGTGACACAGTTGGATGGGGAGACTGATGGGGACACAGATGAATGGGGACACAGATGGGGACACAGATGAATGGAGAGACTGATGGGGACACAGATGAATGGGAAGACTGATGGGGACACAGATTATGGTGACACAGTTGGATGGGGAGACTGATGGGGACACAGATGAATGGAGAGACTGATGGGGACACAGATGAATGGGAAGACTGATGGGGACACAGATGATGGTGACACAGTTGGAAGGGGAGACTGATGGGGACACAGATGAATGGGGACACAGATGAATGGAGAGACTGATGGGGACACAGATGAATGGGAAGACTGATGGGGACACAGATTATGGTGACACAGTTGGATGGGGAGACTGATGGGGACACAGATGAATGGGAAGACTGATGGGGACACAGATGATGGTGACACAGTTGGATGGGGAGACTGATGGGGACACAGATGAATGGGGACACAGATGGGGACACAGATGAATGGAGAGACTGATGGGGACACAGATGGATGGGGAGACTGATGGGGACACAGATGATGGTGACACAGTTGGATGGGGAGACTGATGGGGACACAGATGAATGGAGAGACTGATGGGGACACAGATGGATGGGGAGACTGATGGGGACACAGATGATGGTGACACAGTTGGATGGGGAGACTGATGGGGACACAGATGAATGGGGAGACTGATGGGGACACAGATGATGGTGACACAGTTGGATGGGGACACAGATGAATGGAGAGACTGATGGGGACACAGATGATGGTGACACGGATGTAAAGCCTCATGCACGCTGGAAGTTTAGCCCCGCTGCATGATGCTCCAGCGTTTAGGTGCCAGCAAAGAATAGAGGAGCACCATTCAATCTTGCTGTCAGCAGTAAGTCAAATTCTATTCTATTCTTCTTCTACTGTGGATTTATTTATAAATTATGTTTCCGGCCCGCGAATATGTGTAAAATATAGAATGTGGCCCTCGAAGTAAAAAGTTTGGAGACCCCTGGGCTAGAACATTAATTGCAGCAATGTCCCACCTCTGAAATTTGTGGTCAAATTCTTACCTCAGAATGGACAAAAAACTGACCAAATTCACAGCGCATCAGTGTGAAACCGGGCTTAAGCCTGGGTTCACACTGGTACGACAAACGCTCCGACATTGGGAGCTCATGTCGCATGACGTGTGAAAATCAATGTTTCTCTATGGGAGCCATCTTAACTGGTCCAACACAAGTCTGTCCGACTTTGAAAATGCTCCCTGCACTACTTTGGTCCTACTTCAGCCCATTGAATATCATTGAAGTCGGATCAAAGTAGGATCCTTGTCCTAACCATCCCACTTGGGACATCCGACATGGTGATTACAGCAGTAGTAAAAGGAATTTCTCACACTGGGATTGTTTTGATTGGTCAAAGGACAAGTCATACTAGCACAAAGTCGGATCAAAGTAGTATCTTGTTCATTAAAGTCTGATGAATGTAGGACCGATGTAGGACTGATGTCGCAGGTCAAAGTAGGATGAAAGTCGTGTGACTGTTGTATAGTATCCGTGTGAACCCAGCCTAAAGGGATACAGACCCTTCCACTTGCCTCATTAGAGCCCTGCAGGTGCAGCAGCTGGTAATTATAAAACCACTCCCGTACAGATTCACTTTGCACATGGACACAGAGAAACTGCTATTTCTTCAGAATAACAAAAGTAGGAATCTGCAACAAAGTTTGTTAAAATCACTGCAATGTACATGGATCACCCAGAATGGAATAGTTGTGTGTTTGCTCAACAAAAGTGGAGTTACTCTTTAATGTGTATTTTGTAAAACAAAAGCAAGTTTATATTTGATTTTGAAGCATACATATTTTGCTTACTAAGCACAGATGGACAGGTAATTGCATGTAACTTTTTGTTACCCATGGCAGACATGTAACCTTGTGTCCTGTCTACACTTTGTGCATACATAGTCCACCATCTTGCCACCCTCTCTCCTGCACATGCTGCCTGACCTTATACCATCTGGCTTTCTATCCTGCACATATTGCCTGCTCCAATGTCCTCATTCTCACCTCATTTGCACACATTGTTACATGGTTGATAAGGTTGAAAAAAAAGACGCGTCCATTTAACTCTTCCTATGTGTACGAGTCTCTAAGAATTCCAATTACTACTCCTACCCATGGGTGCTCTTCTCCTGCACATATTGTCCATCTTCGTACCCTCTGGGATTTCTCTCCTGCACATACTGCAAGCCCTCATACACTTCAGGCTTCTCCCTTGCATATTCTGCCATCTAAAAACAGATCTTTAACATTGTTTGTATGATCAACTTGCCCATTCGAGAATAAGCATCCTTTTGCTATACTTTGCTTTACTGAAGGCCCTCATAATGTTTGAAAATGTCACAGCCACACCAAAACACTTGGATATTAATTGTGCCTTAGTCTTGTGGGAAAGTAGACTAGTCATTCTACTTAGTCAGTAGTATCCAGATTATCTGCTTTGCTATACCCGACGTGGCTTTTTAAGAGTATTATGTGAGTGTTAACTTTCTGGCCATCAGAGGTGAAGTGGGGGGAGATCACCGATCCTTTAAATGCATTGATCGCATTTAAATAGTGGGGATTGAGTCAGTGCTCTGAAGCCAAGGTACGTACATACAAAACATAAGAGGATTTCCATCAAATTCATCAAGTTCATAGTTGTAAACAGCAATTTCCATTTTTTTTTTTTTTCCCATGAGGTACTGTAGTTTTTTTTTTTCAGTATATGCAGAATTAACTACTGCAAAAACGCAACAAAACCTCCTGCGCTCTGGTGTTTCGCCAAACCGGGTACAGCAGTATAGTCTAACGGCAAAGTCTGAAGTCTTGCAGCCCTCCACAGAACAAAGGGTGTTCATAAAGCTAAAACAAAAAGAAAAGAAAAGGAGGGTGCACCGACCTTGTGCATTACCACTTAAAATTGTAATTAAAAACAGAATAAAAAGCAATGGTCCTACCCACAAGGGAATTATAAGTAAGTGCTTTTCAGACAGCTGGACTGGACCTCATGGCACCTGCCAGTAGAACTTCAGACATCTAAATGGCTGACGCGTTTCTGGGGCGTACCCCCTTCTTCAAAGCCTAGATGGTCCGTGATACCTCCTTTTTTTTTTCTTTTTGAATTAACTACTACAACATATAACATTTAAGATTACGTCCGTTGTGTTACTACATGGCATGTTTGTCTTTATAATATTCTCTTACATGTTGGATTTAGCATATTTTAGTTTGGACGTCTCTGTAGTAATTGCATGTATCCATTTGTTTGACTTTCTCTTTGATTGCATGATTCAACTCTATTTACTTGGTTACTTGTGCACAGAATGTTTAGTTTTGGGGCTTTTGAGGAATTTCTTTAGGCTAATGAACATTAGCGGTTTTATTTGTATTTTTTTTGTGTTGATTACATGAAGCTCATGGCAATAAATGTGGTACTTTATGCCTTTTTGTTTGAAATTAATTAATCACTAGACCTAAAACAAAATGTATCCCATATAAAGTGTTCACACTTGTTTGAAGAATGCCAGTGCCACAAAAATCACCTCACCTCACCTCACCTCACATCACCTCACATCACCTCACGTACTGCTTCTAGAGCACCCATTGATGTCTTGCTGTCAATCTAGCACAGGGGTCTTCAAACTTTCTAAACAAAGGGCCAATTTACTGTCCTTAAAACTTTTGGAGGGCCGGACTATGGCCAATTGGAGTAGAAAAGGTCCTGATGTCAGGGCATTGTAATTTTCCACTATCATTGGTGTCATTGGGAGTCAGTAAGGGTGGGGGGATTATGCACCATTGTTGGTATCCGTGAATAAAATGGTGCCTCAAGGGCCAGATAAAAGCAACCAAGGGCCGCATCTGGCCCCCTGACCACATTTGGAGACCATTGATCATTCTAGCACATTCACGGAGTCGTCCTTTTTGGGTCATGTGCAAGACTTTATGACCCAAATTTCACACTTCATTGCTCCAATCGCATAGGATCCAACCTTGCATCTTTGCCTTCTGTGGCAGATTCTATCTTTGATTTTTCCCAGCCGCCTTAGCAGTTCCTGAGCTACTGGCTGCAAGGGCTATGTTTTGATTTTAAATCACTCAAGTCTTCGTTCGATGAGCTAACCCCCGAGTTGCTGCCGTCGTCTGATATTACTCAC
Source organism: Rana temporaria (assembly GCF_905171775.1). Taxonomy (NCBI): domain Eukaryota; kingdom Metazoa; phylum Chordata; class Amphibia; order Anura; family Ranidae; genus Rana; species Rana temporaria. Next base: position 461,253,006 of record NC_053490.1, on the reverse strand, counting down.
GTTGATGGAGCCAATTTTGGCACTTATTGATGCAGTGTGCACCCCCTGAATTAAGAGGGATCAGCCTCTTGCTTTTACCTGGACTTTTTCCAGCCTGGGGTCAAAAAGGGCAGCAAAGATTTTGCCTTTGCACATGTTTTTTTTTTTTTGTACGAAGATTGTTGGTCTTGTATCTGGTTTGTCCAGAAGTGATAATTTCCCACTGTAGAGCCAACCATGTCTTTCCTTAAGATGTGTACCATATAGGTAGAGGATGCGCCTGCTTTTAGGGCCCAAGTGACAGAACTGTTTTCTCTGGTGTGTCCCGCACTCCACCCTCTTTTGGACACAACTTAACTTTTGTTAAACCATGTCTGACTTGACAAAACCATATAAAGGGATCTTACCACTGTTGCAAGGCTGCCATCTGGTCTTTTGCTCAGACTTTCTCCCGGTTCTTCAAGTTGGATGTTTCTGCCTCCATATGATTCCAGCTTTGGGCACACAAGCCTTTAGGCATCTCTTTAAGCTGCAAGCAGTCTCCATTTCTTAAGGTTTAAGACTACCTGTGTCCCTAAGTGAACAAGGAAAAAATTAGGATGTTTGTACTTCTGTAAAGTCTTTCCCATTGAGGGGTATAGGTCTCTGTTTATGATCATGCGCTTGGTACTGCTGCTAGTATAAGTGGTTATATCCTGGGCTGGCCTACAGTTTTTTGTTTGTGTCCAGTTCTTCTGTAGGGTATATTTTAACTCAAATGTTAATACTTTCTGTGTCCATCAGTGGGCTCCAAAAAAAAAAATTTTTTTCATGATTAGTACAAAATAAAAAATATTTTTTTTGCAAGCTCTAAAATTGTAAGTTAAAACTTGCATACTAGCTAATCTGTTACCTTTTTTGCATTCTACATATTTCATATTCATATGCCATCTTGCAGAGTCTGTTCCTCAAATTAGTGTGAGGTATCTGAGAAAAGTGATGTAATCATTCTCTCTCTCTCCCTGTAGGAACTGTTTATTTTTTGCCAGGACCAGACATGTTATAGGGCAGCCTATCCTCACCCTAGTGTTCCTTAATCCCTGTCAGCCATTTATGAATTTTAAATGCTGTGATGTCAATCAAATGCGAGGGTAGAACTAGGTTGTGCTACATTGTTCTACGCAGTTATATGTGTTGCCCTTATACGCATTTTGGCGCTTAAAGTGTTACTAAACCCAGGAGCCTGCATTCACTCTATCTAATCTCCCACAGTACATAGAACATGGAAATCCAATCGTTTTAGTACATATAAACTGCTAAATGCCCCTTTTTTTTTTTTTATTCTATCAGTGTCTGGTTAGAGCTTGTAGGAGGAGTTTTCATTCTGCTTGCTCTATCAGGCTGCAGGACCCCTGACCTGCTGTCTGGACAGTGCTGATTGGCCCTGTGCTGATCACATGCTCTCTCCCCAGAAAAAAAAACTTTCGCAGTACACACCAAACTGGGCATGTGCAGCTTGTCCCCCCCAGCCTCTGTTCTATCCAGTTATGGTTTGGGGACTGTGGAAGAAGGGGAGGAACAGGGAAGGCAGGATCAAAAAGTCTTTTTACACAATGCTAGGTCCCACAGTGAGTATAACTAGCATGCTTTACTGCATATGCAATGTGATTTTACTGGTGTGGGTTTAGTAACACTTTAATAACATTAAGAGGTTGAGATGGAAAGCCTACGATCTCTGTGCAGCCTATAGAGTCAGGGAGAATCGGGTCCTACTGCTATGTCTACACAGCAGCTGAGTATCCTTCCGAAAAAGCCACACGAAACATCGTTTTGCAAGTGTGCATACAGCCACCATTTTTACTTGCCGTTTTTAAAGGTAAAGTTCACCTTTAAGGACCACCATTATGTTAGAATGCAATGTGCCATTTTGTTCTGTCCCTATCCCAGCAACGCTGAGCTGCTAGTGGAGCACATTACACACACAAAAAAAAAAACTTTTAGTTCTGCTTTAAATAGTTTCAAGTAGAGTACTTTTCTTTTTGCCTGCAATCCATGATAACACTTCTTGAAATGTTAACCTTAATTAGAGTTTCAATTTGCAAATCCAATTATTGGGAAAGGTGCTGTCGTGAATACTTGTTCTCCACTATTGTATTCTCTGTATTAAAACTGATGGACTCCCCTCACTCTTCTATAAGGAAAACGTTTATTTATTTTTTCTGAAATCACATCTTTAAATTATTTTAAGATTGATGGACACTACACTTGTAAGAAATTCGAACCGTTCCCCTGCTATGCTGAATATGCGTTTTGTCTGTGAGAATTCCCAGTACTTCCTGTTTTGACAGGAAGTAAAGTTCATAACTCCAATAGGGACACCGATGGCAGTTAAAATCTGTCGGAGGTTCTATCTTCCACACTCTATCCTAACTTGACAGTTGTCAAACACTGGAAAAAGTCCCTATTGGGGTTACAGGGATGTGCCTAATAATGATGGTTATGTACTTGATTTTAATATACTGTATATACTCGAGTATAAGCCAAGTTTTTCAGCACATTTTTTGTGCTGAAAATGCCCCTCTTGGCTTATTTTAGAGTCGCCTTTTTGTGCCTGATCTCCCGGACTTTGGGGACCCGGTACCGGTCCCCTAGACCCCAAACTTGGCACACATATAGCCCCAGTTCTCCTCTACAAGTGTGCAGAGTTTGTTGTCTGGGGGACCTACGACCGGGGAGCACCCATTTTTCAAAGCTGGGCACCCCTTCCATAGATTCCCATGTTAAACGTCAGTCTAGTCATGGGCACAGTGAGACATGCATATGTACACCCTAGGCTTCTACTCGACTCAATACGTTTTTCCATTTTTTTGTGGCAAGATTAGGTGCTTCGGCTTATATTCGGGTCGGCTTATACTCGAGTATATATGGTGCGTTTGGTTTTCCCGAGTCCTAAGAACTCAAACTGGTTTTAGACATTTGTGACTTTCTTATTTTAGACACCTTGTATTTTAGGTTACCCTCCATGGATTATGTGGTTAGCTCTCATGGAATATTGGTGAATACGTCCACATTATGTTCCTGGTGGCAGGAATCATCCATGCATTCATGGTTTGGTGTTGTAGTCCATTGCTCCCATTGTGCAGTATTTTAATTCTGCATGGATTTTTATTTTTATTTTTTTCATAGTTTCAGTTCATCCGTGACTGTAACGCTCAGGTTCTTTTGGCTTGTCACTATCCTTCTTGTCATCAGATGTGACTGCCTCGTAGCATCACAGGCAGCCTTCCCCTCGAATGGCTTTTACGAAGGAAGCCTGCACATAAATGGATCACTGAGTGTGGGCTTTGTAGGATTGGAGCTCGTAATGCAAATCCAGGTCTTTCTTTTTGATGGGATTTGCTGTGTTGTGCTTTCAGCTTCTGCAGAGACTGTGGAGACCTCACGCTGGACTGAAGAAGAAATGGAAGTTGCTAAAAAAGGTAAAGATTTCAAGTTTGGTTTCCGTGGTAAGACGTAGATGCTGCTAATGTAGCTGATTTTTTTTTTTTTTGTGTGTGGTGTTCAGTATTGTAGTTGTGGCATTTTATTTGCTGTTAGGAATGGTTGCAATGTATGTGAAACTATAAGTGGCTGTGCGTCCGCTGAAAAAGTCACAGGCCCAATTCTTCAAAGCTACAAAATGTGGGGATGACGGGGAAGACAGTCATTGGTTAATTGCAGGTCACATGGCCACATATAGTGTTGACTGCTGTGCTTGGCTGCATTGGGGCACTGTACTCCTTCTTATATACACTTACTGTGCTTTTTTTCTTATTTTATTAAAGTGCAGAACCCCAAGATATGCAGGAGTTTAATGCTTAGCACTTCTTTCTTAATAGATATAGCCAGATCTATGTCTTAGGCTGTTTAAAATAAGTATTTGTGCGGTCCTAAATATTTTCTGTAATGATCTCTGTTTAAACAGAAGCTAGAATCCTTTGTGAACAATCTGATTATAAAAAACCTGTTGAACATTTACTGTCTCGCATGCATCGGAGACTATAACTGCATTATTCATATTTTTAAAGTTCTTCTCCTAGGGTAATGGAAAATTTCATCCCCACATAGGGAAATGGGACACCTTCTACATATTACCTTTTGATGGTGCAGCCCTTTTTGCCTTGCTAGGGGAAAGGGTTTTCATCTTGCCAAACGTGTGTTTGTTTATATATAATATATATATATATATACAGTGAGGAAAATAAGTATTTGAACACCCTGCTATTTTGCAAGTTCTCCCACTTGGAAATCATGGAGGGGTCTGAAATTGTCATCGTAGGTGCATGTCCACTGTGAGAGACATAATCAAAAAAAAAAATCCAGAAATCACAATTTATGATTTTTTAACTATTTATTTGTATGATACAGCTGCAAATAAGTATTTGAACACCTGTCTATCAGCTAGAATTCTGACCCTCAAAGACCTGTTAGTCTGCCTTTAAAATGTCCACCTCCACTCCGTTTATTATCCTAAATTAGATGTACCTGTTTGAGGTCATTAGCTGCATAAAGACACCTGTCCACCCCATACAATCAGTAAGAATCCAACTACTAACATGGCCAAGACCAAAGAGCTGTCCAAAGACACTAGAGACAAAATTGTACACCTCCACAAGGCTGGAAAGGGCTACGGGGAAATTGCCAAGCAGCTTGGTGAAAAAAGGTCCACTGTTGGAGCAATCATTAGAAAATGGAAGAAGCTAAACATGACTGTCAATCTCCCTCGGACTGGGGCTCCATGCAAAATCTCACCTCGTGGGGTCTCAATGATCCTAAGAAAGGTGAGAAATCAGCCCAGGACTACACGGGAGGAGCTGGTCAATGACCTGAAAAGAGCTGGGACCACCGTTTCCAAGGTTACTGTTGGTAATACACTAAGACGTCATGGTTTGAAATCATGCATGGCACGGAAGGTTCCCCTGCTTAAACCAGCACATGTCAAGGCCCGTCTTAAGTTTGCCAATGACCATTTGGATGATCCAGAGGAGTCATGGGAGAAAGTCATGTGGTCAGATGAGACCAAAATAGAACTTTTTGGTCATAATTCCACTAACCGTGTTTGGAGGAAGAAGAATGATGAGTACCATCCCAAGAACACCATCCCTACTGTGAAGCATGGGGGTGGTAGCATCATGCTTTGGGGGTGTTTTTCTGCACATGGGACAGGGCGACTGCACTGTATTAAGGAGAGGATGACCGGGGCCATGTATTGCAAGATTTTGGGCAACAACCTCCTTCCCTCAGTTAGAGCTTTGAAGATGGGTCGAGGCTGGGTCTTCCAACATGACAATGACCCGAAGCACACAGCCAGGATAACCAAGGAATGGCTCTGTAAGAAGCATATCAAGGTTCTGGCGTGGCCTAGCCAGTCTCCAGACCTAAACCCAATAGAGAATCTTTGGAGGGAGCTCAAACTCCGTGTTTCTCAGCGACAGCCCAGAAACCTGACTGATCTAGAGAAGATCTGTGTGGAGGAGTGGGCCAAAATCCCTCCTCCAGTGTGTGCAAACCTGGTGAAAAACTACAAGAAACGTTTGACCTCTGTAATTGCAAACAAATGCTACTGTACCAAATATTAACATTGATTTTCTCAGGTGTTCAAATACTTATTTGCAGCTGTATCATACAAATAAATAGTTAAAAAAATCATACATTGTGATTTCTGGATTTTTTTTTTGATTATGTCTCTCACAGTGGACATGCACCTACGATAACAATTTCAGACCCCTCCATGATTTCCAAGTGGGAGAACTTGCAAAATAGCAGGGTGTTCAAATACTTATTTTCATCACTATATATATATATATATATATATATATATATATATATATATATATATATATATATATATATATATATATATATATATATATATATATATATATATATATATATATATATATATTCTATTTGTATCCATTCCCAAATAGTATGACCTCTTCAGACTCCAGTTCTGCTTAAATATGTATACGCTGGGCGCAAAAGGGCATTCTGCTTTAATAGATTTGGGCTTGTATTCTTTCTTGCATTGAGAACTTTCCCTGATGGGTCCTGCTGGAAGGGTAGCCAATTGAACCATATTGTAATGTTAAATGTAACCAGACGGTGCAGTCTGCTACACAGAGTATGTGTGCTCATTTATTTGATTCTGTGCAGTATTATTACCCTGGGTGTAAGAGTCTTTGGAAGATATGAACCAGATGAAAAGCAGCACCACTTGCATGCTCCTGTCAAATGTGCCGGCCTGTTCAAACACTGCCGTTGTGTCACTGATAAGGACATGTCAAGCTCAACCATACAGCCACAAATGTTTGCCAGAACCACACCAATATGCAAAGGAAGGAATATATGGACAGCCGCACTCCAAAGTCTTAAAGACGTGCCCTTTATTGGTAAAGGAAAAAATGCACTACAAGAATCGGCACACAGTGGGGAAAACATCTGACGCATTTCGCATTGAGCTTCAATGCTTAGTCATAGCTGACTTCGCATTGAAGCTCAATGCGAAACGCGTCAGCTGTTTCCCCCACCGTGTGCTGATTCTTGTAGTGCATGTTTTCCTTTACCAATAAAGGGCACGTCTTTTTTAAGACTTTGGAGTGCGGCTGTCCATATATTCCTTCCTTTGCATACCCTGTGCATTGCCGGCACCCGTTTGGTTCTTGAGTGGACAGTGATTACCCTAGGTGTGCTCACCTGGAGCGGCAGCCTTCTCAACCACACCAATATAGTGAGTCACAAAATGGCTTTATCTGTCTTTCCATCCATCAGGAAAGCCCCTCTTAACGTTTCAGTGAAGTAGGGCTTAATTGTAGATGTCACTATAGCCTCTACGATTAAGCCCTACACAGTTGAAACATGTTAGAGGGGGCTTTCCTATTCGATGGAGAGCCAGTTTAAGCCATTTTGCGATCATTTGTTTGGAGATTCACAATATTGGTGGTCAATACGGGTAAATAGTTCTAGCTTTTAGCAGGTGTTAGAAATGGAGGGTGACCTCTGTTAAATCCTGTACAGGCCAACCTTTAGGTTATGCATGGATATGAGATATTTGTCCCCGTCGACTGCTGATGATTTAGGAGGCCATTGTATTTTTATGGGCTTTCTTCCAGTAGTGTCTACAAAATACATAGACATGCATGTGTGTGATTTTGGCAAAGTGATCTACACAATTATTGTAATAGTTTTCTTGCATCTGCCGTCTCATGTCTAACACTAGCTGTAAATTAGAGCTGTGGCTAGGATGTCAACATTTAAATATTTACATGTTCTTATTCTTAATAAGCAGTAAATAATAATTACAACAAGATGTGATTTTTTATGTGAATTTTAGGGATATATTGCTTCACAGTACTTGCAGCTACATAGATCAGTAGATTAGTGAGAGTTTTTTTTGTTTTTTAGTTTGTTTACTGCTTGTTAAGCATATGTGTAAAGGATATACATGTCCATAGCCTGGCCAGAGTATTAAAAGGTGGAAACCAACATTGCAGAACTGTTGAACATCCAAGCACCATCTAACTGCCTGAGCCATCTTCCCTCAGACTTCACACTGACACTCCTGTAAAACATGAACAATCGCTTCTGTAGACTATGTTTAGACCTATGGAAAAAGGTGTGGGAGGCATTCTGTATACTTCTGAAGCACGTTTATAACAGGATCCAGTCTCTAATTCCCTTTTCCCCCCCGATTACCGTAAGCCTCGTACACACGACCGGTTTTCCCGTCGGGAAAACTGCCATGAGAGCTTTTGACTGTGAAAACCGGCCGTGTGTATGGTCCATCGCAGTTTTTCGAACCAGCGGTTTTTATCTTGGCAGTTTTCCTGTGGGAAACACTGCAATGGAGCATACACACGGCCGGGATTCCCGACCAAAGCTCTCATGGCAGCCTTCCTGTTGGGAAACCTGGTCGTGTGTAGGGGGGAAAAAGTTACCGAGCAGGTTCCCAGGTTTTCCCCTCGGGTTTGCCGGCAGACTTTTTACCACCGGGAATCCTGTATGTGTGTATGAGGCTTTAGGCTTTTGATTGCATGTTCCACAAATATTGGCTGCCATACTGCAATTCCAGGGGTGTTTTTATTTGAAGTTGTGCTTTCAAGTTTTAACTTCCAACATCCTTTATAAGTTAATTTGGTCTTACTCCTGACTAAAAATGCACATCTGTGTGCACTGGGACAAAAAAAGAACGTGTGGGGCAAATTTTCCATAATCCAAAAAAAACTTTTATCGTAATAAATTTTCTAACCATATTCATTTTAAGAGTGGTATAAAAAAGCATGTTGGCTATAGGATTCTAGCTTCCATTTTGCTTAGAATTTTGATAGTTCAGAGCTTGCTTATGTACATGTATTCAGTGCTGGACAGTTCCCAATTTTTTTTTGGGAGAAAAATACATAGGCTATCGTTGCCAGCATGCATGTTTTGTTCACAAATGTTTTTTGTGTTTTTATGTAAAGTTCTACCTTCTGGAGATGAGCAAGTTAGTCTGGATCACAGTTGATCTATCCAATCTTGATTCATGAATATTGTTAACTTTATCTTTAATCAAGTAAACCTATTTAACCAATTCAGTTATTTATTGAATAGCCATTATTGTGCAAATACATTTGCTCATCTTTATTTGCTGCCAGCACTTTATGATCAGTAAATGTTTATAATGAAAAATGTGAACATGCATGTCTGTGTGTGCATGCTTGTCTGTACTGTGTAAGGATTTTGATGTGAAACTGTCAGTTTGTATCTATCGGAGCTGCCATTGCAGTGTCATGTGGATGGTGTAAGCTGTGTGACTGTCATCTTTCTCTTTTGCTGCTCCACTGAGTCCCCTGACCAGCAAGCAGAGTGTCAGGAAACCGAACAGTGACTTTCAAAGTAATGAAGGAGGGATAAGAATAACGGTCCCCCCATTTGCATCCTAAAAATATCAATCAGCAGTGGAATCTCACATATTTCTAAAGTTTTGCTTTTTAAGGCTTTTTTTTATTCTATTTTTTGGGACACCTGGGTCAAATATGACCTGCGACTTTAACACAACTACGAATGTGATAAGGAGCATCTTAACTGTATGGCTTTCATTATGACTAAAGTGTACTGAAAGGACTTTGAGTATACCACAGCTTGAAATGTGTAATATCATTGGCACTAGTGATATCCATCTGTTCTGCTTTAGAAAGTTGTGACTAGAATTTTAAACATTTTAGTCCAATTGGTAATTTGACTTTTTTTGGGGTGAAAATTCTTGCGTGGGTAAAATTACCGCAGTAAGCAGCTCTGACCTCCATAGAGAAGGTAAAAAGTCTTTACCTGGAATGACTCTAATAATCCTCTGCTAATGCAGCCACACAGTGTGATTATCGGAGCAGTGGAGATTTCTTGTAGTGCTTGACATGGTTCCAGTTCATTTCAGGTGAGCCGAACAGGAAGGAAAGAGAACTGACAGCCTGTGTAACATTCAGAAGCCTTGTCTCCTCAATGACAACATAGCTCAGGGGATTGCTTTTACCAACATAGAATGGCAGCGATGTCCAGTGCAATAGCTCTTGGTAGTGCATAAAAAAAATCTTCGGGCCAGATTCACAAAGGTTAGCGGATCTTTAGATCCGTGTAACCTATGTGAATTAAGATCCGCCCTCGCAAGTTTGTGAGGAAAGTGTCAAATTCACAACACACTTACCTCCAAACTTGCGACGGCGGATCCTAACTCCCCCAGCGGAATTCAAATTCCGCGGCTAAGGGAGTGTCATATTTAAATCAGGCGCGCTCCCGCGCCGATTTAAATACGCATGCGTCGTCCGGGGAATTTCCCGGCGTGCATTGCTCCCACTGACGTCAATAGGACGTCAGTGGTTGCGACGTGAGCGGGACTTGCGACGCGCGTGTTCGTGAATCGGCGTACGCAAACGACGTAGGAAAATTCAAAATCGACGCGGGAACGACGGCCATACTTAACAATACTTACCCCTGCTTTTAGAAAGGGTAAGTATACGACGGAAAACCGCTACGGAAACGACGTAAGAACACAGCGTCGGGTCCGCGTACGTTCGTGAATTTCGCGTATCTCGCTGATTTACATATTATTCAGTGTAAATCAGCGGGAACGCCCCCGGCGCCATTTTTAAATCAAAAAAAAGATCCGACAGTGTAACACAGTGTGACACTGTCGGATCTCAGCCCTATCTATGCGTAACTGATTCTATGAATCAGGTGCATAGATAGGACCAGAAAAAATCCGAGATACGATGGTGTATCTGAGATACTCCATCGTATCTCTTTTGTGAATCTGGCCCTTCATGTTCTCCCTTTCAATCTTTAAATTAATGGAGGGTATCAAAGTATTGCCTTAGTCCTAGCGTTTTCTGATGATTTTTATCTTGTGTGACTTTGACTGTTAAAGCTGATGGAAACCGCAAAGATTTACAGTATATCGATAAGACGCTGCCTTCTGAGGTAAAAATCTTATCTCCAGACTACATCTGGTACACTTACTATTTCAGGCTTACTACTACTGGCAAGCACTCAATAGATTCACTCATGCAGTGACCCTGAGCTCAGCAGTGGAGATCGCACGACTAACCTTGCATGGTTAGTACAGCAGAAACTAACCAGCGCTGTCAGGTTTTTTTTTTTTTTTTTTTCCCGGGTTGCACGAAAAAAAAAACTGTAGTGTACCAGGCTTTAGTAAGTTTTGGTCATAATAGTGTTTTGCCAAACTTCTTGTAGATTAGTTCTTCCATGCTGGTCTGGGAATTGGAGTCTTGACACCTTAAAGGTGAACTCCAGCTTTTGATACTTTTTACATACATACAAAGCTTCCGCTGAGTCAGAGAGACAGGCTGGTGTCAAAACATCTGACTCTGCCAATGGGAGGAAGCTTTGTATTCATTGCTAGAATACATTGCTTTCTCTGAATAACAGAGCGACAATCAGATTGACTTTCTTGCGTTCCTGGTATGAGACAGGAAGGTCTCGGCTCGAACCTGGAACACGTGTGGTATGCTTTATATAGCCTCGGCTACATAGAGTTTATACAGCACATCCAGCGGCCTCACATGTTGGTAAGGGACAGAGTTCCAGCTTTGCCCAAACAAACTAAAGTGTAGCAAAAGCCGGAGTTTAGCTTTAAAAACTATGTTCGCCTTTTGGAATGTTACATATTTAGATTAGAAAGTTTAACATCCTCCAACAGCCATCCAATATCCCCCTCGAAGTGATGGCGGGTAGAGGTTCTTCTCCTGTCAGGAGTGCAGCTTTTGTTTGAACGCTATAGGAATGCATTTGCTGACACCTGGAGCCATCAACACTGCTTATCTTGGTTGGGGGAATCCATGGATTTCTCTCTATCAGAAAGCTGAGCGGAGCAAGAGAAATGTTTACATGTATGGCCAAAATTATAAAGTATGTTCTAATAGATTGCCCAAGATTATTTTGTCTTCACCATCTTAGTAGAGGCCACTCTCTGTGGCTGAGAAAATAGAAATATCTGAGCCACACATGGCTACATATGTTGTGGTAGTTCACATACAAGTGCCTTATCTTTGTTGATAGAGGTCACTCCTATGTAGAAGACGGAATAGAAATAGCTGAATTTATAACTCTTGCTGGCAACAATCCAAAACAACTGTGCAATGAGCTTAACTGAATATCTAAGTCGGTTACCTCCATCAGCAGGGTGTCTTCTAGAACTGCAAGCTGCTGTTCATGGATAGCCAGTGCTTATGGCAGCTGAGGACATGGCCTGACACAATCTTTTTACATTATTACATAGTGTCTGGTTGGGGCTAGAAATAGATTAAATCGTTCCTCACAAGACATGATCAGAGCTACCATGCAATAAAAATAGCCTGCTCTAATGATGGTAGAGTGTAATTAGGTGCCAAGAACCCTCTGCTGGTATGGTTTGGGGCCAATAGAAGCTTAGAAAATAGCGTTTTGTTGGGTGTTCACTACTGTCATTAGGGGTTCAGCCTCCAGTGCATGTTCAACTACATCCTGTATGAAAAGTAATACAGATTGGGGCCTGTTTTACAGAACAAAGCAATAGCAGTCATGTTGTGACATGGAGCTGACACAGGGCTACTTCTAAGCTGTCAGTTTTGCTACAGAGTGCTTTATAAGAATGTTGGGTAGCACAATGTGATCACAGTGCTTTTGCAGTGTAGTTTGTTTGGGAATGGCAGTGATGCCATCTCTGATGTAATCAGGATTTCCTGTGAGTTCTTGCAGCCAACTGGGAGACTGAATTCCATCCTTTCCTCCTAGGCTTGCACGGTTGTATGGGCTCCTTTTTTGTACTGAAATTGCTTAGTCTGATTTTGGTACTCATTGTTTGCTTCCCACAGCATGTATAGCAAGGGAGAGCACATCTCATTTCCTGGCTGAATGATTCCCAGCATCATCTAGTCCATTCCTCCCCAGGTGACCTATCCCTGGCTCGCCCCTTTCATTTATTGAATTTTAAGTCCTTCAATTATGGAGGCTCAGAGTTTTGTATGGCAATCTGCATGGAAATGCAGTCTCTCCTGAAACGGTGCTATCGGCAGGTGCTTTGTATCGCTGATCTCAGCACGTAGCACTGTTCAGTCCATCTGTCTGTCCCGTCCCCCTTTTTTATCAAACTTTATCGAAATATCAGACATTTCATAAAGTTCAGTGGCTTGCCTTGCACAGGGCTGAAAAGTTACTGCACATGGTAACATTATTTTACTGCACACTATTGCAACGCAATTGTCAGAACTAGGCAGGTGAGGAGACAAAGCGTTTTGATGAAACTCGCGTCATGTGAGTGAAATGCATTGGTGTTTCAACGTCATCTGGCCCGACCTCACCTGCATCTGCACAGCTCCTTTCATCTGCCTCCCCAGCTGATCAATTGACCAACTCTCAGCACATGCATCCATCTGCAATTGACCAACTCTCGGCACATACAGCCATTGGTGTGCACCAAGCTGTCTGAGCTTTGAAGATTGGAGAAGTGCTATCAGCATCTTGTACACCTCCACGTCCGCATCGGCTCTCATGCTGATCCGCTGACCCGGCGGTCTGTGGAATTTTGAAAGACTTTACTGGTGGCCTACTACCTACATGAACTGAGGTACGAGCATCAGCGCGGCCTTGGGTGAGCTTGTTCCAGGGACTTGGTTCCCGTTATTTTCATTTTTGCTGCACTGCCGCTTCCACCGCCGAGGGGATGTGTCCCCTCATCTTCACATATCAGGCTGTAATATCAACAGTCTCTTCTGCCTATGTTCCTCTGTCAGCTTTTGTGCATGCTAGTTGATCTGATCCTTCATCTTCCATTATTCTCCTGCAGGCATTTGTTTAATCAACAAGCAGTCCACACAATACGACGGACGGATTGGTTCCCCTCATTGTTTTTGATGTGTTTAATTCATTGGTCTAGCTAGATTCAAAATTGTTTCAGCAATTCCTTGGCCATCATTGCTTTCAACTAAGTGCCTCATCCCTGCATACGGTTGACTTCTGGTATGATGGTGGGTAATGCTTGTGAGCCCGGGTCTTTCTTTGCTTTTCAGACTATTGACAACATTGTCTTTAATGGTTTTTACTGTGGTTTGGTGAATGTTGCCTTTATGTGGAAATCTTACTAATAAATATTTAGTTTTTTGTGAATATTACACTGCTGTGTTTCCCTGTTTGGAGTTACTCTCTTGGTATATTTCTATATCCAAGTCCTCTCCTTTTGAGACAGTGTTTTGCCTGGTAATACGCTGGAATAGCCACCCAATGCAGTCCCACTGCATTTGTTGTGAATGTACCCTGTGACTATGTTTAGGGGCTGTTAAGGTCATCTGCTCTTGGGGCCAAATTAGAGAATATATTTTTGATCTAATTGCTTCTTCAATGAGGTGTCCACACTTTAGTGATAGTAGTATTAATTTTACTACATTATAGTAATGTACTTTAAATCGACTACAGTATTCATACTTTACTAACTTGTGTTTTCTACTAACTCTATTGCTAACTGCCACTTTTACCAGTACTAGTTGGGGCATATGGGTAAGGGAGTGGAAAGGCAAGCAGACCTTTCAACGAGAACACTGAACCCTGCATCCTTTGGCTTTTCTCCCAACCTTAGCTGATGTCCCTATGTATCGTGAAGGGCTTGTTGTTGTATTATTATTTTTTTTCTCTTTATTATTCCGAGCAATCAGATATTCAAATACCCCAGACTTCCGTGCTCACTATGGGGCATTATCCTTCAGGGATAACCTCTGCAAAGTTTTTGCAATAACTTTTTAAATTGGGTGCATTGGTTGCAAGTGAAGAAGTATCACACTCTTCTCCTGTATATCATAATACTACAGTATTGGATTGTATCACAAGAAAGCTTATCGCTTAGCCCCATACAGTTCTAATGGAGCTCTACAAGCGTTATTAAATGTAAATGGTTGGAGTTGACCTATTCCATTGATTACATTTAAACATAGTCAAGATTGTTGCAGGATCAAGTACCCCATGTTCGGACACAGATCTTTTTTCAGCAAGGGTCCAGTACTTTAATATCCACCACGTGGTCTGTGATATACAAGTTCAGGTGATGGGCACGCTTAATTTGTGCACGTGAAGCTGTAGGTGGTGCAGTGCAAGATAACGCAGTTCTTTTGGCATGCATTGGTTTCAGAACTAAATTGTTTGATCTTTAGGACATGTACTTGCCTGCATGGTAGAACCTGATTTGGAAAGCACTGTCTCGTGTAAAATGTCATACAGGTGTTAATTGGCAATTGGTGGGAATGGGTAAGCAGGGTTACCGCACACCCTGGAGGACCTTTTTCAGAAGAAGATCGTATTGTCTAATTTTTATTCTTTCATTAGAAAGCGATTTATTGGCTCTGCGAAACTGTAACTCTTTGGTTGTTTGTAACGCAAAGACAAGTATGCTTGTAGGTCATAAACATGCTTGTCCTCTTGTATCTCATTCAGAAGATGGATTTTTGTATGTCTCTGACTGCCATCTACTGCCTATAGGTAGTGAAAGCTGCAGCACAAGCACACAACTTTGTACTTGTTTCAACCCAGCAGATCAACAATCAGGAAGATATCAATTATTTCTTCTTCTTCTAATTAGCCTTCCTTAGTTATGTAAGCATTTAAATTTGTTCCGAGTTGATCCTTACCGTTGTCCTAAATTTTCAATGTGTCTTATTTTAGTATTAAATGGGTTAATTCATTTGCCTAGCGGTTACTGCATCTTGCGCTTTTACTGTTTTTCAAAGAATGCGTGTTTCCTTTTAATTCATTTAGACTCCGTTGAACTGTTTGTTTTTTGGCAGGCTTGTTAGAACACGGTCGTAACTGGGGAGCCATCGCCAAGATGGTAGGAACGAAGAGTGAAGCCCAGTGTAAAAACTTCTACTTCAATTACAAAAGGAAGCACAATCTGGACAACTTGTTGCAGCAGCACAAACAGAAAGTGAGTATTGCTGTAAAGAACCAGTTACGGTTCTTAACCTTCTTTACCTGATTTTTAAATGTTTATTATCAGTGGTTCTCGACTCCTGTCCTCGGGACCCACTAACAGGCTCAGGTTTGCAAGATAAGTGAAAAATATCACAGGTGATATCATTTTCTGCTCAGTGATTGCAGTATTCTAGTCTTCATCTCCCCAAGGTAATACATAAAATCTGGCCTTTTAGTGGGTCCTGAGGACAGAAGTTGAGAACCACTGGTTTACATGTTAACCCAGATATGATTTAAAAAAAAAAAAAAAAAAAAAACATTCTATGTAACTTAACCACTTAAGCCCCGGACCAATATGCTGCCTAAAGACCCAAGGGGTTTTTACAGTTCGGGACTGAGTCGCTTTAACAGACAATTGCGCGGTCGTGCGACGTGGCTCCCAAACAAAATTGGCGTCCTTTTCCCCCCACAAATAGAGCTTTCTTTTGGTGGTATTTGATCACCTCTGCGGTTTTTATTTTTTGCGCTATAAACAAAAATAGAGCGACAATTTTGAAAAAAATGCAATATTTTTTACTTTTTGCTATAATAAATATCCCCCAAAAACATATATAAATTTTTTTTTTTCTCAGTTTAGGCCGATACGTATTCTTCTACCTATTTTTGGTAAAAAAAAACCGCAATAATCGTTTATCGGTTGGTTTGCGCAAAATTTATAGCGTTTACAAAATAGGGGATAGTTTTATTGCATTTTTTTTTTTTTTACTACTAATGGCGGCGATCAGCGATTTTTTTCGTGACTGCGACATTATGGCGGACACTTCGGACAATTTTTACACATTTTTGGGACCATTGTCATTTTCACAGCAAAAAATGCATTTAAATTGCATTCTTTATTGTGAAAATGACAGTTGCAGTTTGGGAGTTAACCACAGGGGGCGCTGTAACATTTAGGGTTCACTTTGTGAGTGTTTACAACTGTAGGGGGGTGTGGCTGTAGGACTGACATCATCGATCGAGTCTCCCTAATAAAAGGGATCACTCGATCGATGCGCCGCCATAGTGAAGCACGGGGAAGCCGTGTTTACATACGGCTCTCCCCGTTCTTCAGCTCCGGGGAGCGATCGCGACGGGGCGGCTATAAACGAATAGCCGCGCCGTCGTCCTGGATCGCTTACCGACTGCCGCATGTACCGGGGGGGGGGGGGTTCCCGATCGGACCCCCCACCCACGTCAAGCAGAGGACGTACAGGTACGTGCATGTGCCTGTCCGTGCCATTCTGCTGACGTATATTTACATGAGGTGGTCCTTAAGTGGTTAAAGGGGTTCTAAACCCTTGTGTTTTTTCACCTTAATTGCATAGATGCATTAAGGTTAATAAACGTCTTTTAGTGACTGGCCCCCCAGCCATTGGCTCCCGCTGCTGTGAATCAAATCCAATGAACATAATTGACATTTTCCAATATGTTGTGGAATGAATTTGCAGTAATCATTTTTTTTTTTTTTTTTTACAGCAGCATTCCAAACCAGTATTAAAATAAAACCTTGCAATTTTAGTTTTTTTAATTAAGAATCAATAAACGTACAGCAAACGTTGCTTTAAAATATCAACCTCCTTTTTAATGATGTATGATAGTATGGTAAAAAAAATTCAATCTTGCTAACCATGGAAAGCCTTGCTAGCCTTTGGAGCTGTAGTGTATTGTGAAAAAAAAGGGAACATCTGTTTATGCAATCGCCTCATCTTAGCCATCTGACTCTTTTTGGAACAGTTTACCTGAGAGAGCAGCAGTGGCTCCTGCTAAAAGTTCTCCAACTGAAGTGGGATGGGAGCAAGGGTGGACTGACAACTCATGGGGCCCCCGGGCAATAGGAGATTATGGGGCCCCCAGGCAATAGATTATGGGGCCACACAGTGTATATACACACACACTTACAGTATACATACCCAGTATACACACACACAGTATACATATACATACAGACACACACAGTACACACACAAAGTATACATATACACACAGTATAGTATACACATATATAATAATTTAGGGACAGATGTAAAAAAACACAGATTTTTACATACTGTCCCTGGTTTTACTGAGGCTGGCAACCCTGATGGGTCCCCCTAGTGGCATGGGTCCCTCGGGCAGTGGTCAGTCTACCCCTGGGTGGGAGATAATACAGTAACCTGTATACGTTTATAACGGTTGATTTTGTTTCTGTTGACTTTCTATACAGTCTGGTAGGTTCAGTTGAATCGCAAGAATGCATGAGCAAAATTTTGTAACCAATCGATGAGGATCTTTAATTTCAACCATGTAATGGTAATGTTCAAATCTCATTGGATCTTTTTATGATAAAAAAAAAGCATTGCGCCTGCAATCAGCGCATTGTTGGGCCTCTACAGCTATCTGCCTGTACCTCCGTATAGATACCCCCCCCGTCTAAGAATCCTATTACCAGGTGCAGACCCTCCTGTGTCCTTCCTGTCTTGATAGCCTCTCCAGGGTATGCAGGGGAGAAGTCAGTCAGTCGCGATCGCGGGGACAAGGCCGTCACATACTAAGCCGAAGCCTCGCCTAAAAAATCCTGCCCGCAGCTGCTCAGGACCGGCGCTAGAGTCCTCCTGCTACTGGGTGCTGACCCTCCGGTGTCCCTCCTGCCTTGGTGTCCTCTCCGGGGTGTGCAGGGGAGAAGTCAATCCGCCACAATCTTGGGGGGGGGGGGGGGGGGCGCAAGGCTGGACGTTCCGACTAGGCCGAAACTGCAACCTTGCCTAAAAACTCCTGCCCACAGCTCCTCAGGACCGGCGAGGTGTCCAAACAAAAAAATATAAAAACAAAAAAATATTTGAATCGTAAATCAAGGTTTTTTAGGGGAAGAAATTGCCCAGCTGTACCTGGTAGGTGAAACTGATGTACAGTGTATTTACAGCTCCGTTATTGAGATCGAACTGCCATTCTGATTACATTATTAAAGGCTGCATTGTAACAAGGCTATTCTGTGCTGCTTGTATTGCAGTCTCGTAAGTCACGAGAAGAGCGAGATGTATCACAGTCTGAAAGTGTGGCATCCACTGTTTCTGCCCAGGAAGATGAGGATAATGAAGTTTCTAATGATGAAGAAAATCCTGAAGATAGTGAAGGTATTTTTTTTTTTTTTTGAGCTGATGTTCCTGATGAGAACCTAGCGGTATCACCTTTACTAAATTATGAATCACTGCCCATTCACAATTTATACTTCAGAGACGGTTCCTAAATTGGTGCAATGTGTGTGTAAATGTTATAAATGGTATGAAAAAGTTCTAGATGTGTTTTAAAACATTCAAATAATTGGCTTGAATTTAAAAGGGTTCCAGCAGCATCTAAAAGCATTCTAATGAATAAACCTGAAGGTTACCTATCCACGCCTATCATGCATAACTTGATTCTTCAAATATAGCCAGTGTAAGTACAACCAGGCTTGCTGTTCTGTTGGTCATGTCCCATGTAGCTGGATTCTTATGGTGCAAATCCCATCAAGCTCACTGTTTAGGTGCCAAAATTATAAGTGTTACAACTACAAAAGCAGTAAATTTAGCCTGGGATTTCCAAACGTACGTACCAATTTATATATGTTACTCAATGGTAATATTTTTATTTTGTTTTAAAATCACAGTTGCATACCTGCATTGAGATGTCCATTCTGGGTTTTGCTGGTACCTTCATTTAAAAAGTTTTTCCATCCATTATGGGGTGCCACAAATTTTTTAACATTTAGGTTATACTGCTAAAATTTAAATATATATTTTCTTCAGCTCCGCTCTGAAAAAGATTAAACTTTTTTTTTTTTTTTGCTAGCACTTTTTTTTTTTTTTCAACGTTACCCCTTCAGTCAAAATGTTCTCAATTCGTCTTCCAGGACGGCACCCTGAGAGATGACTGGTCTCACCTGACAGGAATCATAATCAAAGAGGTCAAAAAACCCCGCCCCTCCCTGTGCTCCTTAGTTTTTGTTTCTCCACAGCCAAACTGTTTGTAATTTTCTTTAGACCCAAAGCCGAGGGCAGGAGATCTCACCCTGGGAGCCAGACCGCAGGTTTGTGAAGCCTCTGGGTCTGGTAGGGCTTGCCCTTCCGGGGGGAGGGGAAGAAGGGGGGCTTTTCCCCATCATCTCAGGGGGGCAGCAGAGTTCTGGAAGAGCCCCCTTGAGAACTGAAGAGGACTCTGGGCACAATGGGGTATCCAGAACTTCAGGGACCATTCATCCTGTTCCCTCCTCTTACCTGACGAGGTTGTCGGTTTACAGGAGGCTGGCAGTCGAATGTTCCGTGGGCGCCAGACCACGACTCCTGAGACTTCCTAGGCTTGCGCAGAGCATGGTTGGTACTGGACGGCGCTTGCAGAGGAGGTGAGCGGCCATCATACCAGGAGAGGGGCGGTGAAAGGGAACTAGGTCTTCTTGGTCACAATAGACTTAAAAGACGCGTACCTTCATGTGCCCTTTTTCCAGAACATCCACACTTTGCTATGCTTTGCAACTCTCACTGATCAGGGTGTTCAGCATTGGCAGTTCAGTGCCCTATCCTTTGGACTGGCAGCCAGCCCAAGAGTTTTTACAAAGATCCTTTCAGAAGTGGTGTCTCACCTCCATCTTCAAGGGATTGTGCTGATTCCCTACCTGGACGACCTATTGGTCTACAACCAGTCCCAGGATCACCTGCTTTCCGTTCTGGACAAGGTAGTGAACACCTTAGCGTCCTTGGGGTGGTTAATCAGCCAGAAATCAGGTAGTTGGAGAATGTACAATTATAGTTTAGAATTTGATTATACATCATTTTAAAATGGATGGTGCTTATTTTATTTTTGTTCTTCAGGTGCTGAAAACAGTTCGGACACTGAGAGTGCCCCTTCGCCTTCAGCTGGAGAAGGAGCCAAACAAGCTGAAGAAATGCCAGAGAGAACCACTGCTGCTTCAGTAACTACAGCTGCATCTCCATCAGAGGAACCTGCCAGCAAGCCTGCTACTAGTTCATCCCCGACCACTGCACCACAGAATGCTAAAACTCCTGAGAACCAGTATCCAGAACTACAGGTGAAAGAGGAAATCAATCCTGAACCTGAGGAGGCCATGGAGGTTGAGGAGAGAAGTGAAAGTACTGAGTCTAAACAATCTCCTGGCCTCCAAACCAATACCAAAGCTGAACCTGTTGAGCCTGAGGTGAAGCCACCAGAGAGTGCTCAAGTAAAAATGGAGGAGGATACCAAAGACAGAGTTTTGGAAAGAACTAAAGAAAATTCGGAGCCCGATGACATAGAGTTCGTTCCCAGCAAAATACCTTCTCATACAAGGGTGGAGTCTCAGTCAGAAAATGACTCCAGTGCTACTTGCAGTGCTGATGAAGAAGTTGATGGAGAGCCTGAGAGGTCAAGGTAAGCAACATGTTTTGATGGTTTCATGACTGTTCATTAAAGACCGATTCTAGTCAAGTTCGCTTTAAGAACCTGACAATGATATAAGGCCTCAATCCCATGGGCGTACTACAGCATACACCCATGAAAGGGCTGTGCAGGTAGTCCCATTGATGTCAAGTTGGATACAGTGGCTGCTCTGCTCCCAATTTGACAGCCATGTCTGTACTGGTGTAAGGCTCCCAAAGCAGCGTGTGTTCGGGACCATGCACAGGTACTGCTGTCATATTGGGAGTCCGTCTCAGGAGAGAACAAGAGAGGATGGTTATCCAAAAGCAATAGAAGAAGGAAAATCACCGCTCAAGGTGGGTCTGCTATAGGGTCATACACAGGTGTAGGATTCCAAGGGTGCTGGCAGTGCACTAGGCAAGCATTGGCGTAAAATGAAGGATGGATGGCCGCACTCCAAACCAAACAGGTTGTCTTTATTTAAACGAACAGCAAAAACATACCGGATCAAAGCAACAGAAACAGGAGGATAACCGACGTTTCGCACTGACTTGAATAAGCACTAAGTCAGTGCGAAACGTCGGTTATCCTCCTGTTTCTGTTGCTGTGATCTGGTATGTTTTTGCTGTTCGTTTTAAATAAAGACAACCTGTTTGGTTTGGAGCGCGGCCATCCATCCTTCATTTTACGCCAAAGAGAGGATGGTTATGTTCCTACATGCAGTGGGACCATGGGGAGCAAACGTTGCCACCCTTCTCTGGTCATAACAGCAAAAAATAATTCTGTTTAGGATACACATGTGAATAGAATTTTTTTTTTTTTTTTTTTTTGGAAACCAGAGTTTAGTGTCACATTAATGGGTAAGATTTTGGTTGGCGTTTGACATTAATGTCAAGAAGTCTTGATTTGTTCACATCTGATGTCTATTGCCTTCTATTACATTTTTGTTTTAGGATGTACACTATGGATTCAAAACCTTCAATGTTAAACCCGAGTGGAACCATTCTGATGTCCTCTATGAAGCAAGGGCCAATGGATTTGCAGCAGTTACATCACCGTGCTGCTGTCATTCCACCCATGGTAAGTGCTTTTTTCCCTAAGAGATCAGCAGTAAAGGTATACAGTATATTTGCATTTACAGGTTTCAGAGTCATTAACCACTTAAGACCCGGATCAAAATGCAGCTAAAGGACCTTGCCCCTTTTTGCGATTCGGCACTGCGTCGCTTTAACTGACAATTGCTCGGTCGTGCGACGTGGCTCCCTAACAAAATTGGCGTCCTTTTTTTCCCACAAATAGAGCTTTCTTTTGGTGGTATTTAATCACCTCTGCCGTTTTTTTTTTTTTTTTGCGCTATAAGCAAAAATAGAGCGACAATTTTGAAAAAAAATGCAATATTTTTTACTATAATAAATATCCCCCAAAAATATATATAACATTTTTTTCCCCTCAGTTTAGGCCGATACGTATTCTTCTACCTATTTTTGGTAAAAAAAATCGCAATAAGGGTTTATCGTTTGGTTTGCGCAAAATTTTATAGCGTTTTTCAAAATGGGGGATAGTTTTATTGCATTTTTTTTTTTTTTTTTTACTACTAATGGCGGCGATCAGCGTTTTTTTTTCGTGACTGCGACATTATGGCGGACACTTCGGACAATTTTGACACATATTTGGGACCATTGTAATTTTTCACAGCAAAAAATGCATTTAAAATGCATTGTTTATTGTGAAAATGACAATTGCAGTTTAGGAGTTAACCACAGGGGGCGCTGATATGTGTGACCTAAAGTGTGTTTACAACTGTAGGGGGGTGTGGCTGTAGGTGTGACGTCATCGATTGTGTCCCCCTATAAAAGGGATG
Source organism: Rana temporaria (assembly GCF_905171775.1). Lineage (NCBI taxonomy): Eukaryota > Metazoa > Chordata > Amphibia > Anura > Ranidae > Rana > Rana temporaria. The sequence continues at coordinate 461,230,322 of NC_053490.1, read as the reverse complement.
ACACGATTGATGCTGCCGCCACAGTGAAGAACGGGGAAGCCGGGGGCCGATCACGGGACTCCAGCGGCGATCGGGTCCCGTGGTCACGGAGCTTCGGACCGGGTCGCGGGAGCGCGCCCACGGCTGGGTACTAGTACAGGACGTGCCTGTACGTACATGTGCCCAGCCGTGCCATTCTGCCAATGTATATGTGCAGGAGGCGGTCCTTAAGTGGTTAGTTTTTTTTTTTTTAAGGACTAGATATATAGCAGGGGTCGACAAATCCCGGGCGCCAGGTCGCCATGGCGACTAGAAATAGGGTCCTGGCGACTTGGCTTGGAAGGGGGGGCAAAAAAAAAAAAAAAAAATTTTTTTTTTTTTTTTTTTTTGTGAGCTGGCACCATCTGATGGTGAGCCGTTGGTATTACAAGTTATTACCACCAGATGTGTAAGCTGGCGCCATCTGGTGGTGGCCGTTGGTATTACAAGTTAAGCATTACAAGTTAAACAGCAATTCTAATGTAATTTTTCACTATTTTCACTGCCATCTTCTTCCCTCTAATTAGAACCCCCAAACATTATATATATTTTTTATCCTAACACCCTAGAGAATAAAATGGCGATCGTTGCAATACTTTCTGTCATGCCGTATTTGCGCAGCGGTCTTGCAAGCGCACTTTTTTGGGGAAAAAATTACACTTTTTTTAATAAAAAAAATAAGACAACAGTAACATTATCCCCATTTTTTTTAATATTATGAAAGAAAATGTTACGCCGAGTAAATTGATACCCAACATGTCACGCTTAAAAATTACGTCCGCTCGTGGAATGGCGTCAAACTTTTACCCTTTAAAATCTCCATAGGCGACGTTTAAAAAACTCTACAGGTTGACTGTTTTGAGCTAAAGGAGGTCTAGGGCTAGAATTATTGCTCTCGCTCTACCAATCGCGGTGATACCTCACATGTGTGGTTTGAACACCGTTTACATGTGCGGTCGCTGCTCACGTATGTGTTCGCTTCTGCGCGCAAGCTCGTCGCGACGGGGTGCGTTTTCTGGCTCCTAACTTTTTTAGCTGGCTCCTAGATTCCAAGCAAATTTGTCAACCCCTGATATATAGTATATACCCCATGACAGCAATTTTCTCTCCCTCACTAAGTGCATGATAACACGTTCACATAATAATTTTATCAGGTTGCTGTAGATAAATGGCCTTGATTATCAGCTGGCTGTCAAAGTACTCCATACTGGGATGTTTAAACCGCTTGCCAATAGTGGTACTGGTGCATGCGTACATACATAGTCCTGTATGCTCATGTGTATTAGAGCTAAATAATGAACTAGAGGAGTGGTGTGTGTGTGTGTGTGTGTGTAGTTATTTGGCCTTAGAGAGTTAATAAACTTGTGTTTTGTACATATAACGTGTGTTATAACACTTTCACTGCCCTGTATTTGACACTTGTATGAACAGTGTTATTTTTATTTGGGCAAGGCAACATTATATGCGTGTGTGCAGTCACAGCCCAGAGCCCTGTGTTGACCATCAACACAGGGTTCTGTACAGGGGGAACAATCTTTCTTTTTGCTGCAAAGCAAGGATAAAAAAACAGAGATCTGTAGTAAAACACATTACACATAGTTAGGCACACATTTAACCCCTTGATCACCCTAGATGTTAACTCCTTCCCAGCCAGTGTCATTAGTACAGTGATCATGTATATTAGCACTGATCACTATATTAGTGGCAGTCAGTTGCCCCCATTTCTCTTTCAAAATTTTCAGGCCTTTTATCGTTTTTATCGCAAAAAGTAACCCAGTGGTGTTCGCCATCGCCAAAGAAAGCTCTATTTGTGTAAAAAAATTATATAAACTTCATTTGGGTACAGTATTGCATGACCACGCAATTACCAGTTTGCTTATAGCAAAAAAATAATAAAAATAGTCTGGTCATGAAGATGTTAAAACCTTCCAGTGCTCAAGTGGTTAAAAAAACAACCGATAACTTAAATGTGTTTTTTTTTTTTTGTTTTTTTTTTACTTTTATTATTAATATAGCACATCTACAACAGCTGTGAGCATTTATTCCGTTTTCCCTTCATGTCCTTTCACAGGTATCTTGCAGCCCCTGTGTTATACCCCCTGGCACATCGGTGTCGGCAAACAGTTATAGTTTATACTTTCAGTCTTTGCATGAAAATAACTTACTAGAAGAGCAAAGGCAGAGGCAAGAACAGATGAACATGGAGAGCAAGAGATCAGCCAGCCCAGCAAACATGTCTAAGAGTTCAAGCATTGATTGGGAAGGTAACTACATTGTCCTAACCGGGAAAAAAAATCCTCTACTCCAGTTCTGCTGCTGTTTTGGTGCAGAGTATTATTATTATTATACAGGATTTATATCGTGCCAACAGTTTGTGCAGCGCTTTACATCAGGGAAGACATAACAGTCACAATTCAATTCAATACAGGAGGGATCAGAGGGCCCTGCTCGTTAGAGCTTACAATCTAAAAGGGAGTGTCAAGTGGCTGTGGGGGATGATCAGATGGACGCAAATGAAAATACAGTTTTTGGTGTGGGCTTCTCTGAAGAGGAGGGTTTTCAGGGATCCACTAATAGAGAAGGAGATAGATGGACAGATTGGGATAAGGAGTTCCATAGGCTTGGAGAGGCTCTGGAAAAGTCCTGGAGACGAGCATGGGAGCAGGTGATGAGAGAGCTAGAGAGTAGGAGGTCTTGAGAAGAACGAAGAGAAGGATTAGGTTGGTATTTAGAGACTAGGTCATTGATGTAGCTGGGGCCAGAGTTATGGATGGCTTTGTAGGTAATTGTTAGTTTGAATTTAATTTGTTGGGTGAGCGGAAGCCAGTGGGAGTATTGGTATGAAGTACCTAAAAAAGAACAGCATTGAAACCATTCTTTTTTTAAGATGCAGGATTTTCTTGCTTCCAGCTAAGCCGCCTCTTAGTAAATGTACTTTTGTTCTTTATCTTCTACATTTTCTATTGTCCAGTGGACAAAAAATCTCTCCCTACACAACAAAAGTTGGTAATTCATTTATACTTTGTAAATCAAGATACTTTCTCTTTTCAAAGTATATTATGCAAGAGAAACTTGTGGCATAGAAATCAAAATTTTAAAGCACCTTTTAGAGCCAAACACACGTTTTATGCAACACATTGGGTTATTTACGGAAGGTAAATCCACTTTGCACTACAACGCATTTTAGCTTGCACATGATTGGATAATAAAATCAGCAGAGCTTCCCCTCATTTCAGATCTACCCCTCAGATTTACAGTGACTGCACTCCCAGTGCAATTTCAAGTGCACTTTTCACTTGTAATGCAAAGTGGATTTGCCTTTCGTAAGTAACCCCCATTGTGGCTCAATCTGCTCTAGGTACCAATAGACCTGCCCTGCAGTGACCCATGGGCTTGCTGCATTACAAATAATAATGTGAAAGTCCTGGTTTTGGTTCATTGCTATGCATTGGCAGCCTATTTAAAATTCCCTGCCTTAAACCTGTAGCAAACGTTAATAAAAAAAATAGTTTCTGTATCGAAAACTGACTGCATGGTGTGAACTAGAGCCAACTAAAACCATTGGTATACGTGGAAAACACTGTGCATGCATTTTTAGTGCAGAAAAAATGTACAGGGAACTGAACGGAACTGCGTCTGGTGTGAACTGGCCCTTAGAGCGCATGCGCTGGTGACATCACTGGCTGCTGCTCACTAGGATATCTCCAATGGTGCACCTTTAGGAGATATTGAATTAACCTACAGGTGAGCTTTATTAAAAGTGTCAACAAATAAAACCTTTTTTTCCAATTTTATTTATAAAAAGTGTACCTGTAGGTAAAAATAAAAATAGTTTCCTACCACTTTAACAAATTACCATGCGTGTATCAACAAGCTGGACAGGGAAATAATGGGAATCTCCTCACTATAATGTACAAACTGTAGCAAAAACCTTTTGCCCTGTATATTTTTTTTGCTTTCTAGATCTTTTGGAGTTATTGTGTCCTTGTTTGGGGACACAACAGAAATAGGGGAACCTCCCCAACTTCAACACAGACCACAAAACAAATGTTACTGATTCCAACCCTTATCCATTCTATCCAATGTGCCACAGGATATATGATTGTACAAGCACCTCCCTGTCCTTGCATGTACTGTCTGTTTTGTCCTAAAATACTGCACTTGCATTAAATATTGGGCGCCATGTTGGATAAATAAGTGGCCAGACCTGCTTAATGTGTATCCTGCCCCTTCCTAAATATGTCACCTTCCTATTGGCCAAAGCCAATAGGAAGGTGCCCTAGTGTATGTAACTAGTAGGGGGCAACACAGACAGAAAGGTCATCAGAATATGCCATTGACTTAAATTAGGCACATTTGTGCTTTAATGAATTGTAAATACATGTTTGTGTGTTGTGCTTTAACCCATAGTTGGTGTTATGCATATGTTTTTAACTTACTATGACTAACTTTGGCAGGAAAATCTGTGTACATGCCTTATGCTGCTGAAGTCAAGCGAGCGCTGGAGCATGAAGCTCAAATGCAGAATGTTGCACGTTCTGTTTCACCGTACAGGATGTCTCCACGAGAAGTTAGCAGGGCTTCCCCGCAAGCAGAGCTCAATCCTGTGCGCTACTGTGTCCCTCCAGGTACTGCCTGCCCGTTGTTTTCATGCTACCTGTGCTGCTGAAGCTGTTCTGTCTTCCTGTGTTTGTGTCTGTGTAGGGATCGTTGGGTTATTGTCTAATGTCAACCTTTCAATGCTGTACAGATTTGTGTAATTTGTGCTGCATAACTGGAATACCTTTTTGGACAAAGAATTTCCTAGTATGGATTAGATGGAGAACTTTATAGGTCATGATATTTCCTTTTACCACCTTTGTTGAAAACCGCATATAGTTCATTTAACCTACTATTGGGTAAATGGCTGAAGCAACATGAATTACTTGCCTATAATAAGGCTTACCTGTAGGTACTGGAAATATCTCAAAAACCTGCATGGTTTAGGAGAAATTTAGCATATACACTTGTGCACTAAGAAAAGGGCACGATTGTGCCGTTTCTATAGTTCCCGCCAGTCACAGAGCCAGAATCCATGGCCCCCGGAAGGAAGAGGGGTGAAGATGGATGAGGGGATTGATCGCAGGCTTTGTTTGCAAGTGCAACCTAATGGGCTACTATGTGATGCATACTAGCCCATTATGCTTTTACTTTGCAGGGAAATAAAGGGGAAGTAAAAACCCATCAGGGTTTACTTCCTCTTTCAGTGCTAGTTCACACCAGACGCAGTTCCGTTCAGTGCAGAAACTGACCGGAAACTAACTGCATGGTGTAAACTAGAACCATTGGAATACATGGAAAACACTGTGCATGCATTTTGTGCAGAAAAAAAGCGCACAGAACTGCATCTGGTGTGAACAAGCACTAAGAGTATTTTGGCTAATCTTGTAATATTACATTTTTTGTATATGTCACAAATATGGCTTCTATTCTCTGTTGGTTGTTTATTTAAGGCCTTTTTTTTTTTTTTCCTCTCTAGTATTGCAGCCTGCTCCCCATCAGGTAATAACTTCCCTAGCCGAAGGAACACGACTATCTGTGACGCGCCCGACCCGTCCACCTCCCCCTCTGATTCCGTCATCCAAAACTACAGTGACCTCCTCTGACAAGCCTTCCTTTATTGTGGGGGGATCTATATCCCAGGTACTTCAGACTTGCTTATACCATTTAGAAAATTGTAGATATTAAAATGCTGCTTGAGAAATTTCCTGTTTAGCCTCTTCACTGAGAAGGGTGGGGGGGTGTTATGATGTTATAAAAGCTGTCATGAGACAGAGCAATGCTAAACTAGGTCATGGTGTTCTTGCAGTTTGTAACACAGATATATATTTGTAGTCTCCTCTTTCAACAGTAACAAATGTAGACATCCTCTGGCCGTGCTGTGGTCATGAATTTTCCTGAACTTACAAAGTGTGATTGATGGTTGTATTGAAAAAAAAAAAACTGTGCCCTAAACAAGGTGGTTCAGGCACGGGTGAATCTAAGGATGTATACACACATAATACTTGAGAGTGCAATTTTGCTGATTTTTTCTATAGAATATTTCCAAAAACAAAAAGCACTCTTTTGTAGTATTTCTCCCCTCCATTATTCATGTTTAGATCTACATAAATCTACATCAACTGCTATGGCTTGCATAGCCACCATAAATTGATCCTGCCAACTATGAGCCCTAAGAATAGCAATCACAAAGTATCCAGTTTTGGTTTTGCTAACTTAAAAACCCACTTTAGTGTCAGTTGGCTGCCTTCTGTAATTGTAGGTTGCAGACACACATGGTAAGTACAGCTTCGGTTTTAAAAATACTAGCCGATTCCCCTAGACAAAATGAGCATCAATCTAAGGTTAAAAGTTATTTTTAGGGTGAACTCCCTCTTTAACTATTCACTTAGTCTATCAGTTAGATAACCAACTCTTGTTTCCCTTATTAAGGTATCTGTAAAAGCAGTCTATTCAAGGCACCTATTTTAAAAATAAACGATATGTATCCTATACGATTTATAAATAATTTCCCCAAAAAATGATTCTGGTACCTCCTATTTTTTCCAGTTGGGCCATATGACCACAAAGCCTCCTTCATGTTCTGTCCTGCGGTTGTGCAGGGCATGTCCGTGTTGGAAAGGGTGTTGGTTGCGAATAACACAAAGGGGAGTACTTTCCCTTCTGTGTACGCTGTATTCCAGTAGCGTGACTCTTCTGCACTCCAGGATGTGATTGACATACGCAGCGGGAAAATCTGTTTACATTTGCTGTCCACTCCCCTATTGGCTCCAGCTGCATAAGGCAGGCTGTGATTGGCTAATGGGTCACAGCCTTCTCTCAGCAGTGGCCGTGGGCCAAGGATTGTGTCTGCAAACCTGACTATAGAGATCCAGGCTTGCTGTGCCTGTACCTTTAGTTAGAAGCAAACTGATGTGTTTCCATGCTTGGTGTGGTCAGTTTTAAAAAGTGAGTGGGACTGACTGAGCCGACAGTCAGCAGCTCTGTGCTCAGGGAGCTGTGAGAACAGAGCGATCACCGATGCTCGATCGCTTGGTTCTCAGTGTTGGAGGCACTGGGGGACTGATGTAGCCGAACCAATGCTGCATCCACCAAGGTAAGTATGGTTCTTAAAAAACTAACAAAAAAAACCTTGTGTCTCTTTTTAAAGTCCCTGACTTTGTATAACACTGGAAAAGATGTTGATCCCATAAAACTTTGTTATCAATTCACACTCCTCCATGTTGGTTCACACTTCTTCATGACCATGTGCACTGTTTGAGACCACAGAGCTTTCTTCCGTACATCTCAGTTTACAGTAGGGATGGTCATGCACATGAGAAGCTGTATGCCTTTGTATGCGGAATGGCCAATGTAATACATTGTTTAATTTCTATAATAATTCATTTTCTTGAGTTGACTTGAGTATATTTAGGAAATCTTAGCAGTCTCACGCCTCAAAATTGTACAGTTAATAAATGTAGAAAACTTCCAGCACATATAGGGGATATAGGAAAGGGCGGTTTTGTGACTGCACCACTGTCCTATTTGTAGATATACAGTATTTGGATAGATGTATTTACATTTTAATTTATTTGAAGTTTATGCATGCTTGACTCGTATTCTTGTCCATTCAGGGAACACCTGGCACATACTTAACATCGCTCAGTCAGCAGCCCTATAACCCAGAGTCAGTTAAGCCCTCTGGCTCCATCTCTCTTGGCCTGCCAAGGCAACAGGAATCTGCTAAAGCTGGTAAGTCCATTACTTGATGTGTGATTTCATACAGTTTCTACATTCATCATCTACATTCACTGTCATTGTTGAACGTTAAGAGTGTGACAATGCGCTGAGCAAGACTGCTGGCCTTGTCTATGGAAAATATAAATCTGGCAAAGTTGTTCTGTTTTTCTAGGCTAGAGAAGTGACCGCTAAAATTCCTGTTTTGGACAACACAGACCCTTTTTGCACAGGAGTGCAATTGTCACTTGTTACTTGCCCCTAAAGAAATTTACAGTATCAGTGTCAGTGTATGTTCCTCTGAAGTGAGCAATGGGCACTTTACTTTGAGCCTAACCTGGCCCAAAACATTTGAAAAGTAACAATGATGCCGAAGTGTAAGCTTCCTGTGGTGCTCGCAAGTAGTTTTTGTTAGTCTTTAAATCCGTCCTTCTCTCTGTGGATCTTTTGGATCGAAGGCTGGGTGTATGTTGGGGCTTGACCTATACCAAGTCAGAGTAACTCTGTCCTCCTGATGCCAAGCTCTGTCATTTAAATTTTTAGATGCCAGTTGAAATATAGGAGGAACCATGGACTGAAGTTGAGGACTCATGTGCAGCTTGGGCCTACAGTCCATAAAGAAACACAGGGATAAATATAGGATTAAGACAGAAATTTATCAGCATCCACACTGTATAGGATTATTTTAGCCCAGACTATGTTCACTTTAGGCAGACTTTTACAGGTTTGGCAGGCCAGCCAGCATTTCCCATAATGACTAACTTATTTTGCATGGTATGGCACACTTATCTCTGGTTGTGCTCTCCTCCAACCATGTGAGTCTAAGCCTCTCCACCCTGTTACCGCTTCAGCCATTGGGAAGCTACTGGTGGCATTGCTCCTGCTCACGCATGCTTAAGTTACATTATCCTGCACCATTCTCAACTAGGAAATAGGCTGTAACTGTGTACTGCACATGTGCTGCAGTCAGTGTACCAATCAAAAACAATTGCTGGCAGACGAGAGTTTTTTGCAGAAACAACTTCTTAAACAACAAGAAAAAAAAAAACACATCTGCAATTCCACCTTTAAGTATTTTCATAAATGGGAGAAATCTGTTGTAAAAATGTTGGGATTGCCAGTATTTGAAAGCAGGATGAGCATGCGCTGTGTTGGTAATTAGGTCAGTTCACACCACAACACTGTGGACTGCACCACATGTGTTAATGTATGTTAAACTGAGATTCAAAATTGGCTGAAAAGTAAAACCGGTGAGAATGGGGCAGGATGCAACACACAGGACATTGTGCTGCAGTGTTTTGTAGTGCATGGGAATTTTTAGCGTGCATTGGGGTGCCGGCATGTGAATGAGTCCTAACATGTTTAATTCACAGCAGCAACTCAATTACAGCCTGCTTCCAGGTTTCTTCTGACTTTCCTATAAACAGCTTTAGTTTGCCATTCACCTCGACTTGCATGGGGAAGAAAAGCAGTTCAGATGCAGTGAAATACGTGTGTAAATGAATTCTAATTATGCAATGGCTTTTTAGGCATAATGTTTTAGCCCTGCCCCCTCCTGGTGGGTGTTTAACTGGATCTTAACTCCAGGGATGGACTTCTGGTCAAATAATTCCCATAAGTGGCTTTCACAGAAGTCACATGATTGGGAGCCTGTCTTTCTGGCTCCTGATCATGGACTGAGAGCCACCTGTGACAGTAAAGTCACTGTGATGTGCTTTTAGCACAAAAACCGTGGCCCCCCTAGACGCATGTCAGCGATAAGGCCCTCTCCTGCCATTGCACACATGCATTACGTGGTTGGCAAGAGGTAAAGGTGTCGGGCTTGTATAAAGTTTAAGGACATATAAGTAAGGAAAAGTAAAGCTCTGCAAACATTTTGTTCAGATGTAAGGACTGGCTCAATTCACCAGCTGTTCTAGAACGGTGCTCTGAAATTACACACTTGTTTCAAGTTCCTTTTGTTGAAAAATAAAATTTGCTATTAATCAGAACATCTTTCTAATGAAAGCTGCCATTGTCTGTCTTAGGCCAGCCATCAACAGTTTAAATCTCCGCCAGTTCAGCAGGTACCGGCCGAGATTCAAACCATGTATGGGCAGGCTGAATGTACCAAGTTGGTCAATCTTTTACCTTGGGTAAAACCAGCCTGCCGGATTTTTAATGTGCTTGTATAGCCGCTAGCAATAATCGCTGTCTTGTCCCGGCGGGATCGGCTTCCTCTAGTAAAATTATTTACATGCACTTATGTTGATTCCTAGGTTCTGTGACATACATCAAACAAGAAGAGTTTTCTCCGAGGCAGAGCTCCCAGCCGGAGGGGCTGCTGGTCAGAGCACAGCATGAAGGTGTTGTCCGAGGTTAGTCATTTAGGAGGGCTCAAGAGGCTCTGCCATGCTGATAATATATGATGAGCCTCTGACTTGCTTTATAGAAAGAATACTACATTGTTTGCTCTTCATAGCAAGGATTCTTATTTCCTTCTAACAGAAATTTACAAAGGACTGATCCTCGTGCAGGAAGGCTGCTACTTAAAACAGAATTCATCTCAGAGTTACTTATCTTCGGTGTTCCTGAAATATGTTCACACAACTAAACAATAGCTATAATAGAGCGATTTTAGCAGATAAATATAAAATATTGCCTTTTGACTTTCATATTTTCTAATACCAACAAGTGGGGTTCTAAAAGGCCTTGTTGACATAAAAAACAATGTCCCTCACTAACGTGGGGCCACTGAATTTGCAGTATAAACTGTATGTAGCTGAGGTCACATACATCATTGTGTTCCAGGTGCAAGCCGAGACTTCGGTTTCATAACCAGAATGCAGTAGAGTCTATGACATTGGCTCTCAGTCATTCAGAAAAAGCGATGTATTCTAGCAATGAATACAAAGCTTCCTCTGATTGGCTGAGTCAGAGTTGGACTGATGTCACAACCTCTAACTCAGCCAATCGGAGGAAGTTTTGTATTCATTGCTAGAATACAGTTCTTTCTCTAAAAAACTGAGTGCCGCTGTGATGGACTCTGTGTTCTGGGTATGAGACGGGAAGGTTATGGCTCAAACCTAGAACACAGTGCAGTATGCTGTATGTAGCCTCCGCTACATGCAGTTTATACAGCACACCCAGCAGCCTTGCATGTTATTGAGGGATAGAGTTTGTTTTGGACCAAGCTGGCCCAAATTAACTATATAAAGTATAGCAAAAGATGGAGTTTTAACTGCTTGTGGTCCACCCCAATGTAAAAATACAAGTCGGTCAGCAGGTTCCGGGCAATGTTTTATGGCCGGAACCTGTTGATCAGCATAGTGAATCCCAGTACAGAGCCCTGTGCTCTTGGTAAAATCGACACACATTACACATTGTTGGGAACACTGGTTAACCCTTTTGCCCTAGATATTAACCCCCTTCCCAGCCCAGGGGCATTGGTACAGTGACAGTGTATAGTATTAGCACTGATCCCTGTATTGGTGTCAGTGGTGGGGTCATTGTCATTTATTCAGTTCCCACCAAGTGTTGGTATTAGATTGCCAATCACACTCTTACAGTCCCACTATAAGTCGCTGATTACTGCCATTACTAGCATAAAAAATTCCAGTGTATATATACCATCATTTGTAAAAGCTCTAACTTTCAGGAAAACTAATCAATATACATTTATTGGGTGTTTTTTTTTTTTTTTTTTGTCTTTACGAAGGACGTGTAGCAGAATACGTTTTGACTTGCATTTGTAAATTTATAAAGAAATTCGATTTTTTTTTCTTTGTTTTATAGCAGAAAGTAAAATATATATGATTTTTTTTTATAAAAAATAAACCCAATGGTGATCACACACACACACACAGAGCTTTAATTTTTTTTTAAATACATTTCATTTAGGTACAGTGTTGCATGACTGCACAATTGCCAGTTAAAGTAGCACAGTAGCAAAAAATGCCCTTGTCCTGAAGGGGCTAAAACCTTCCGGAGCTAAGTGGTTAATGAGAGCACTGACACTGTTTTCATGCTTTTGCCGGCATTAATCTATTAACACACTCATTGCTTTTGTTGCAGGTACTATGAATGCATTGCAGGAGGGAAGCATCACGAGAGGCACTCCAGCTACCAAAGTTCCCATGGAAGCGATGTCCTCTCTTCGAGGGTCCATTACTCAGGTATTTATCACACTGGGGCTGAAATGTAATAAATTTAGTAGCAAAAAAAATTTTTTTGCCCAGTACTATCTGTGTGAGTTAGTAGTATAACCAATGGTTTTGCCATTTGTCATATTTTTTTTTTATTGTTGTCTTGGCCAGGGTACGCCAGCACTGTCACAGTCTGGCATTGCTGCCGATGTCTTGTTGAAGACGACCATCACCAGACTGGCTACAGAAGACATCAATAGTCCAGAGAAGTGTAGAGAAGAGTCCTCTGCCAAAGGCCATGTCATTTATGAGGGAAAGAGTGGACATATTGTATCTTATGATTGTGAGTATGACGAGGGATTGTTACCATTTTTTCATATGATAGAACATTGTATTCAGAAGTAATTTTCAGACTCCCAAAAATCTTGATTTTATTGACTTGGATATAGGCAGTACTGTAGGGCTTTACGTGGAGAGGGTGTTGTATTTTTTTTACATTTGTGTTGACGTTTATAGCTTTTTTTTTTTTTATTGCAGTTGTGATGTTCAGTGTTTTATTAAATACGTTCTACTGAGTCTTGTTTGGTTTGTCTTTATATTACCTGTTTGTATAGTGTGTCATTCTCATGGCTTGGCTTGTTATGCAGGGTGCCCATTCCAAGGCAATACGGTTTGTTTTTTGAAGTCCTCCTTTTAGCTCTAACATTGTCTCCGGACCCAATGATCCTGCCAGCAGAACCCTTGGTTTTGGACTTTAATAGGCCAATTTCTTACTATGGGCTTTAGTGAGTTACAGTACACAGCTGAATTCTGGGCTAAGATTATATGCCCACAGATTCGTGCCCCCTTTGGAGCCCATGTTGCCCATAGTGCCTGGTATATGTAGTATCAACACAACCTTGTATGTAAGACAAATGACATGCAAGTGCTTTTGAATTTCTTCCTTTTTCTCCTTCACTGTGAATGCATGTCTGTCTTGAAAATAACTGTTCCAAGTGATAATTTCTGGTAAACAACAAAAGCATTCACAAAATGAATAGCGCGGTTTACCTTGGCCATGGTTGGCAATCATTCTGAATGGAAAACGACACAGTTTAGATGAACTTTAATGACTTAATCAGTAGAGGAAGTTACTAGTTTTCCAGGACTGAACTGTCATAGATGCATTCTTCCAATTCCTGATTTTAGAGGAGAATGTTGTCATGTTGAATGTCAGTTTCTTATGCATCTCTCTGGATCAGTGCACTCCCTTCTGGGAAGCTCTTTACCTTCCCTTGCTGCTTGGAACACAATTTTTTTGTAAAATATATATATATACTTTTTTTTATTTTCTGGCTACCTGCTACATGCAGTATTTGGAATCGAAGTTGGCAGACAGACTGTGTTCATTACAGTTGCTATTGTTTCATCACTAGGCAATTCTTCTGCTACTTGTCTTTGCTTATTGGAGGTAATAAAGACCGCTAAAGTTTTTATCAACAATTACTAGGATTGTTATGGTGGCTTTTAACTAGCAAAACCAGCGGTGTACCTGTCAATTGAAAAGATGGAAGGGTGACAGGCTGTGTGTCCATGCAGTGGCGAGTAAAGTTGCTGCATGTAGGGAAGGTGGTGCGATGGTGAGTGTATGTTCATGTGGTGGCAGCATGTACAGGAGTGTGTATTGGTGCAGTGAGTGCAGACGTGTGCCATGATGTTTTTGGTGGCGAGTGCAGAAGGGTGTCTAATGTGTGAACTTTTCACGGTGTTGAATGTAGATTGTGAGTGCCTTAAAATCTCTTTAGTTGCTTGCCGTTTGTATATAATTATTATGATACAGGATTTATGCAACACCAACAGTTTGCGCAGCGAACATAAGGGCAGACAGTACAGTTAGAATTCCATACAGGAGAAAGCAGAGGGCCCTGCTCATTAGAGTTTACAATCTAGGAGGGGAGGGTCAATTGATAAAAAAGGTAATAACTGGGGGGGGGGGGGGGGTGATCTGAAAGAGAAAATAAAAGTGCAGTTGTTGGGTAGTTGCAGAATGGGCTTCTCCGAAAGGGGTTTTCAGGGATCGTCTAAAAGCAAACAGAATAGGAGGTGGTCGGACAGATTGGGGTAAGGAGTTCCATAGGGGAGGCTTGGAAAAAGTCCTGGAGGCGAGCATGGGAGGATGTGACAAGTGAACTAGAGAGCAGAAGGTCTTTGAGGAACGAAGAGAAAGATTAGGTTGGCATCTTGAGACCAGGTTAGGGAGGTAGCTGGGGGCAGAGTTGTGGATGGCTTTGTAAGAAGTTGTTCGTATTTAGAATTTGATTTGTTGGGTAAGTGGAAGCCAATGGAGGGATTGACGGCGAGGAATAGCAGACACTGAACGGTTGGTAAGGTGGATGAACCATGCAACAGCATTTATTATGTTCTACTAAATATGAAATGTAATTGGCTTGAGACATGTTTTTAGTTGAATATATTGAGAATTGTCTATTAAATTGGCATGGCTGACTGCAGCATTTTAGTTGAGTGTTTCTATGGTATTCCTTAGAGAAGTGTTATTGAGTGATCTTATTTAGAATTATCCATAATTTCCATTTTTGATACAGCCACCATTAAGAATCTACGTGATGGTACCAGGAGTCCCCGGAGTGTTCCAGAGATGACACTGAAGAGAAGCCATGAAGCCATGGAAGGAAACATAAAGCAGAACCTGTCTGTCAGAGAGTCTGCTGTGTCAGCACCAATGGAAGGTAACTGCTGCCCCGTACACCACACTGCTTACTTTTATTTCATCTACAAGGGAGGGTCAGGCACAAAATAAACCTTAAGCTAAATGTCCTCAAGCTAACTTGAGGACATAGGAATTGATTTGTAGACTGCACGTTATAGGGCATTATGCTCATGTGAATTGAACTCTTAGCAAAAGCTTCACTGTGCCCATCCTAGTGTCCCCATATAACCCTGCCCACTTTGAGGCTCCAATTTTTTTACGAGGGTCCTTGGGTGATGGATGCCTTCTCCTCTATCCTAATTCCTTACTGGAAGGTCCTCTTTGTTTTCTCTCTCCACTTCCCTGGGTGGCCATTTTGTCCCCTTTTCACAAGGGGACAAAATGCTCGGAGCCTATTCCCCCCCATTGAGTGTGTGTTCTAAGGCCTATAATCCTTACTGAGTGGAGCCACTGACTGATTTCTTTCTCACGTGTCTCCCAAACCATTTATTACTAGACAGTAAGGATGAGCTCTGGCGTGTTTGCAAAACCCACATGCAGAGTCCGCTAGGAAGTCGGCACTGAGCTGTGCTAATCACAGGCAGTGAGACATTGTCCCGATCTCTGCAGCCGTGCATCGGGACAATGTCTCACTGCCTGTGATTAGCGCAGCTCAGTGCTGACTTCCTGGTGGGCTCTGCACGTGGGCACGTGGACGAACACGCCAGAGCTCATCCTTACTAGACAGCTGTTGGGTATCACTTGCTCCAGCCCTTCTTATTTTCTCCTGTGGGCCTGTTGCGGTTTACTCATATTGTTGCCCATGCCCCAACATGCTGTAAAGATTAAAATGCACAAATGAGGCTCGGCTGCCACTTTAAAGTGATTATGAATAATCACCTTGTAAAACAACCCATTCAGTTTGAAATAGAAATGAAAGGCAAAGCATTTTTGTAATATATATATTAGTGTGTGTGTGTGTGTGTGTGTGTGTGTGTGTGTGTGTATGTGTGTGTGTATGTATATGTGTGTGTGTATATGTATGTGTGTGTATGTGTATGTGTGTATATATATATATATATATATATATATATAATGTGTGTATATGTATATATATATGTGTGTGTGTATATATATATATATATATATATATATATGTGTGTATATATAATTTAAAAAAATACCTGTTCTCAGCTGCATAAGAGCTGGGGGAGGAGAAGCAGCAGCACGCTGAGCTTCCCAGTGAATGGCTGTGCAGCAGGCGCATGTCAGGACAAGTCTGATCATTGGAAGAGATCTCACCGAGTTCCCAGCATAGCTAGAGAACTGGCCATGTTGTGCTCAGTGTGGTCAGTTTTTAATAGGAAAGCAGAGTACTGGCAGGAATTCCACATAAAGGAAGCAATACAAAGAGTACATGGTACAGCAAGAACATATCAGGAATATTAAGTGTTGGGGTAACAAATTAGTGGACAGTAGGTAGACTTATTACATAATGATTATATGTTTCTTTGTGTTCTCAGGACTTATCTGTCGTACACTACCTAAAGGCTCAGAACTGAAGGAAAGACAGGTTCTTAGTGGCTCAATAATGCAAGGTGAGAATTGCAGATCTTCACAATCATTTTTTGAGCCCATTTTCTTTGCTAGATATGGAACTGCTGTTTCCTTGCTATCCTAAAAAATTGACAACTTGCTCTGCATGTAGGCACCCCAAGAGCAACATCTGAAATCTTTGATGATGGACTCAAATATGCCAAGCAAATCAAACGTGAAAGTCCACCTATTCGGTCCTTCGATGGTGCCATCTCAAAAGGCAAGCCTTATGATGGTGTTACCACAATTAAAGAAATGGGTCGTTCTATTCATGAAATCCCCAGGCAGGACCTTCTTAGTCAAGAAAGTCGGAAAACTCCGGAGAGTTCCAGGACAATAATGGAGGGGTCTATTTCCCAGGTAACCCCGCAGCACTGTGTTTGTGTTATGTCAGTGTATTGGTCAAGCTGGTATTTAAACCTTAATCTTGCGTTCTTCATGTAGGGAACACCTATAAAACATGATGGTACATCTGGTCAATCTGCTATCAAGCACAATGTAAAGTCCTTGATCATGGGGCCAAGTAGGCTGCAACGTGGGGTGCCACAGATGGACATGATGCCAGAGAATTTGAAGATGGTAGATAGATCAAAATGTGAAGACTCCAAGTCATCTGATGCCATGCGATCACGTCATACATCTGTTGTGAGTTCTGGTACATCGGTGCTCCGGTCAACTCTACACGAAGCCTCCAAGTCTCAGTTGAGCCCCGGGATTTATGACGATTCTAGCGCTAGGAGGACGCCAGTAAACTACCCCAGCCCAATGTCAAGAAGTTCGCCTATGGCACGGTCAGAAGGTAGGTCTGTTTTTTGAAAATACAGCCGCTTTAAAAATTACATTTGGTCATTTAGACTTTTTTTTTCTTGCAGCCTGAATAGACGAAAAATCTAGCTGATTCTGCCATCCACACTACATAGCGTAGATATTCAAAATATTCTCCTGTGGCTGTTGTATTTTGACAGCTGGCCAACAGTTTTCCACCTGTCTCCACTGATTTTTAATTGAGGGATTCAGAGGGGAGGGAGCCTACAGGGCCACCAGTTCGTCAAGAACCTGCCTACATTTGAACAGTGTATGGCCAGCATTAGAGTTGTCATATAATACAACTGGGCTAGGGTTTCTCGCTCAGCTATGAGCTCTTTTTGATTAAATAGGCCTAAAGTCTTGTGTATAAATTCTTACTATCTTCAGACACAGAACCAGCAACCAAACTTGCCTTTTGGTGGGTCCAGATGGGTTGTCACATGAGCTTTCTAATTCCCATAAGATTAAGGGCCCTTTCACACGTGCAGACCGTATGTCCGCATTTTCATCCGTCAGTTGCGGATGAAAACGGGACATACATTGGTCCCTATGTGATTACGGGTGTCAGCAGATGACCATCCGCTGACACCCGTAATCGTCCGCCTCCGCGAAGATCCGCATTTGCGGATGGAAGAAAATCCTATTTTTCTTCCGTCTGCCGGATCGGATGAACACAGACATACGGTCCGTGTTCATCCGATCCCCCATAGGGGAGAGCGGAGGAAAGACAGGGCGGTCCCTGCACAGCGTGCGGGGACCGCCCTGTCAGCTGCCAGCTCAGCGGGGATTTTACGGAGGATCCCCGCTGAGCTTTTTGTGGACACACGGAGCGGATCATTACTGATCCGCCCGTGTGAAAGGGCCCTTAATGCAAAGACACTGGCTCTGCCTAATCAATAACTATGCCAGAAGACACTTGAGCATTGTAACGGCTCTCATGTAGTCTTCCCAAGAGCCACAACTAGAGCCATAATCTGCATCTGGATAAAGCTGGCAGCAGGTGATGGGTAACCAAAGCAAATTTATTTTCTTTTCTTATGTATTTTCTCACTTACAATTATTTTACAGCTGTTATTTGTGTTTGTAGGTGGCCTCACACCAGGGAAGTCTTCCAGCCATGAAAGAAAAAGCACATTAACGCCAACACAAAGGGAAGATATTGTTGTAAAGTCCCCAGTCCCTGCATCTCACAGTCCCTTTGATCCTCACCTACGGGGAGGCACCCCTGGAGAGGTCTACAGAGGCCATCTGCCGCCTCATCTTGATCCTATGCAGTTCCACCGAGCTTTGGATCCTGGTATGTAATTTGAGGGGATTTACTTGTGTACGGTTTTTATTAAATCTTAACAAATCATGCAAACATTTACCCTTTCTACTCTTTGCTAGGTTTCCTTGCTTTGATAGGATAAAACTGAATTGCCTTGTTTAACCTTTTCGTAATCATAGGTCATTATTATATAGACTCTTGGACCATTTAGTCCAGTTAATTGGACATTGGTTCTAATTTTCCTACCTTAATGCAGAATTTTAGGCAAAAATATAAAATGAGTAGGCAGGAAGGTGTATTTATGGTAGAAAATACCTACTGTACTTTCTTTTCTGCAATAAAGCCTTCCTGCTTGCAAATTTCCTTACACTACTCCAGTGTACAATCCCCCTGGTCTGGGGATGAGTTAACTCCCGTGTGCATGCATTATCCCAGCCTGGTCATTCAAGATGTTTGAAGATCCTAAAACTGGCAAGAATACGTCGTTGAGAAAGCTCATGACCACTGTAGGTGGAGGTAAGTATATTACAGCTATTTTATTTTATTTTTTCATACAGGATCATTGGACACTGGCAAACAAAAACATGCTACATGCATGTGTGTTTATTTTTTTAATGCTAGTCCCTTGATAGATGGCTTTTTTTTTTTTTTTTTCAGATCTGCTATTTTAACTAACCAGTGAATTTTCTAAAAAAGACAGTCCATCTAGTTTACCAATTACCAAGTGGTATTTTCCACCAACTTAAAGGGTCACTAAAGAATTTTTTTTTTTTTTAGCTAAATAGCTTCCTTTACCTTACTGCAGTCCTGGTTTCATGTCCTCATTGTTTGTTTTTGCTTTGATGTTGCTGTAAATCCTCTCTGTTCTGGACACTTCCTGGTTGTCTGTTTCCTGATCACCACAGTACTGGGAGATTTCTCACTGTGGTGACTAATCAAGGAGGTGTGATTACTGTGTGTAAAACGAAACTGGATTGGTGCTGAGGAGTTTTTGACAAAGTATCACTGCCCTCTATTGGCTCTCTGTACATCAGAGAACCAGGAAACAACAGCAAAAACGAAACTAAACTGCAGGTACATTATATGATTGATTTTTATCTATTTTTAATCATTTTTAAAAGGAATCAGTTGACTATTATATCTCTATACCCTGTAAACAGTCATTTCAGCTAAACATTTTTTTTCCTTTAGTGACCCTTTAACGCTATTTAGTGCATCCGTTGTCGGCCTGGTCATACCGCCTCTGGACACCGCTGGCCTGGGCATTGCCAGGTGAGCCTGGAAGTGATCCTTTGGCACTGGGCTTCATGTTGTCACGTTCCAGAATGGTCCTGGTTAAGTTAGCTGTGGAGTGCTTTCCAGGCCAAAAGCGCCTGACATTGCCACTTGTGCTTGCTTTGTCTTTTATAAACTCAAGGATTAGGTTCACCCTTTCCTGTTGGGGGTCACTTCACTATGGCAGTGATCACCTTTTGAGCTTTCTGTCATCGGACCTAGATATGCAGAGCTGCCACGTGGTCTTCTGTTCATGAGTTCTCATAAGTTCTACCATGTAGACAATTCTGCCTTATATGATAGCTTTGAGCATAAGATCCTTTTAGATGGCTAGTGGAGCTGCAGGAGGTCTCCAGTTTTCTTTGGGTCTTTTAGCATGTATTTACTGTGCTGCCCACCCCTCAGTTGGACATCTTTTGTATGTCCCAAAGGCTTGACTTCCTGGGTCCTTCAATGAGCAGAAAAGAAAATGGGATTTTTTTGTACTCGCCATAAAATCCTTTACTTGGAATTTATTGAGGGACACAGTCCCACTCTGTTTATTTTCCTGCTTTTGGATCTGCTTTGTTACAAAACTGAGACATGCTGGTAGCGGGTGTGGTTATACCCAGGACTGACCTACAGTTTTTTTTTTTCTTTGTCCAGTCCTCCTGTAGGTGACAGCATTAGGTTTAGGGCATCCCGTTCCCCTCTTTGGGCTTCAAGAAAAGGAATTTACAGTTTTTAAAAAAATCCTACACTGTTTTAATAAATACCAGTTTAATATTTTTATTCTAAGCAAACGGGTGGACAGAAATGTGGAAATGTATTTTTAGTACTAGAATTGTATTTGATAGGGGAGGATGATTGTTTGTGTATAGGGATTCTGTACGCGCTGTTAAGGAAATCCCTAGATATTTGATGGATGAGGGACACCATTCAAATTTGAATGACTGTTGGAGGAGGGATACTGTGGAAGGTGGGAGGGACACATTCAAGGCTTGTGATTTGGCATAATTAACCTGAAGCCCAGAGATTTTAGAGAATTCTTAAATTACCCTGTTGAGGTTTGGTAAGGAAGTAATGGGAGAGGTTAGAAATAATAGTAAATCATCGGCAAAGAGCCCACGTTTATGAGTTTGATCTCCGCATGATACACCCAGAATGTCAGGGTTCTGTCGGATAGCTATTGCCAGGGTTTCAATTGCCATTGCAAAAATGATTGGGGAGAGAGGGCATCCCTGTCTGGTACCCCTAGCTATGTCTATTGGGGAAGAATAGTACCCTTGGATTCGGATTAGGGCCTTGGGGTTGGAATAGAGAGCTTGTATCAACCCCAGGAATCTCGGGCCAAAGCCCCATCGCTCTAATAGGGGGAGGAGATATTGCCAGGACACAGAATCAAAGGCCTTCTGCAGATCAAGTGCTAGGAGAAAGCCTTGTTTTTTCGGACCTCTGTCCCAGTTGGATTGCAAGATTGAGACAATGTCTACTGCCCTTCTGACTTAATCTGGGCCTTGTCGACCTGGGATAAACCCAACTTGGTCCTTGTGAATATATTTACCAATGAAAGAGGAGATGCGGACAGCTAGAATTTTTGTAAGAATTTTTTGGTCATTATTTATCAGGGATATGGGGCGGTAATTACAGACTTCTTCTAGATTTTTCTCCGGTTTTGAAATAACCGTAATGTATGCAGTATTCAGTTGTGTACCCAAGGGGGAGCCTTGAGTCTTGTCTGTGGGCTATTTTCATGTTATACTACGACTTTCAGTTCAGGCGATTCAGTTACGGTCGCCTTCAGTTCTTACCTCAACTGTCACATAGCTAGAGGGTTCTCTGTTTTGGGGTATTGCTGGTAAACTGCAACTTTGTACTTGTATCTCTTGTGTATTTAGTGAAAGCTTGATTTCAAGCGCCATGTGTTATGTGTAGCACCTTTGCATTTCTCATGGCCATCGCAAGATGCCCATCTAAACGTTGCAGATCTAAATGTGACTTTGATCTGAATCATTGTATATGTTTGTTGCGGTTTTCACAACAAAGAACAGATTTGTGTTAAATATATTCATAACCTTTCATTTCCAATTTTCTTTATCTGCAGCAGCCTACTTGTTTCAAAGGCAGCTTTCCCCAACACCAGGTTACCCAAGCCAGTACCAGCTCTATGCCATGGAGAACACACGACAGACCATCCTTAATGACTACATCACCTCCCAGCAGATGCAGGTTAATTTAAGGCCAGATGTTGCCAGAGGGCTTTCTCCTAGGGAACAAGGTTTAGCAATACCCTATACTGGAGCACGAGGTTAGTTCATTAATTTTTTTTTTCATTCTAATGGACTATCGTGTACTGAGTGTTTTGACAAATGTATGCCATGATGTTGTTGTTTTTTTGTTTTTGTTTTTTTTAACAATGACATCTGCAATTTGTCTTTAAACAGGTATAATAGACTTAAATAACATGCCACCCACTATTCTGGTCCCTCATCCTGGAGGAACAAATACTCCCCCGATGGACAGAATTACATATATGCCAGGGGCACAGCTTGCTTTCCCTGGCAGGCCATACAACCCCCCAGCATCTTTGTCTCCAGGTTTGTCACTTTTTGCTTTCCAAATTTCTAAAAATGTATTCTTAATCTGATTATTTACTGCAGTCCTACACATTTCTTGCACATTGACATGAAGGAAGTCATCTGAGTTTGCTTAACTTATGGTAGTTGTGTTGGGAAGAATTTGAGTATTGGTTGGATATTTACTATCAAGCTGTCATTGCTTTTTCATATATCATAGCAGAAAACTGGATAGGTGTTTTTGGCATCGCAAAATAAACCTGACCTAGCCTAAAGGTGCCTCCCATAACAATACTTTTGCCTGAAACTCAAGATTAAGACCTACTTACTTCTACTTCAAAGCTATATCCTCTTTCGTTAAGTGGCAGAGTCTCACGGCAGTAGAGGATCTGGCAATTGAAGGATAGAATGTGGCTCTTAGTGCTGGGTTACACTGGACTTTGAGAGATGTTAAAGCTGTGTACAAATTATTATTATTATTATTTTTTTTCATTTGAGCTTAGATAAACGGGTTCTTTTTTTTTTTTTCTTTTAATTGCCTATATAGACTGTAGAGATCAAACTGTGTGTCTGACCCTTCTGTATGACATAACACCTGCCCTCCTTTTTTAAGGTCACCCAGCACACTTAACTTCTGTATCATCTGCCAATGCTGAAAGGGAGAGAGAACGAGAAAGGGAACGCGAACGAGAAAAAGAACAGCGTGACAGAGAGCGGGAAAGGGAGAGGGAGCGAGAGAGAATGGTAGCAGCCTCGGCACAGAGTGAACATTATCTGCGACCAGGTAAGCACCACTGTTCCTTAAATAGCACTGGTTGCATGACTGTTCCCTAACACTGGTCTACATCGGTGGTGGTATGGCTGTGTTTCATGGAACTGTTTGTAACCAAGAATCCCTGAAAAAACTTGTTTATTTTCTTATAATTACAGTGGATGTAAACCCTCACACAGAGATGAAACAAATCTCCCTATATAAGTTTTACATGTATATCTGCTGTCTTCAGCTTTATGTACTGTTTAGCAAGTGCACATCATGTTAGAATTTTCTCATCCTGATTCAGCTGTGGGTGTGGATTCTTGCCATACACTGTGAGACAGCTGATTGGAGGAAACCCCCTCCCCCCCCCTACACATAGGCAAAGGCTTGCAAAGATGTGCTGAGAGTAGACCAGCTCTCTGCTAATCTATTTATAGCACCCATCCTGACACACAATTCAGCCTGGTTTTATCACCATTGTTTGAGAACTTGTCAAAAGTTATCATGCTGATAACAGAATAATGGAGCAGGAGAAAAACACTGGACTTAGGGCTTTGAAGAGAGATAAGAAAACACTGCAAATATATGTTCTCAACTCAAATTTCTTAAATGGGGTTTACATCCACTTTAATTACAATTGCTGACCCTAGTTCATTATTAGTAGTGAAATGCATCCTTTTAGACTTGAAAGCTGTTAGGCCATTGCAATAAAACTTTGCTCTTTACTACAGAATTGGGCAGATTTTTCAGTTTTCAGCCAAAGAGGTGTGATGGCAAGCACTAAAAGTGAATTAGAATCCAGCTATACTTGGGAAAGCCATAATGATAGACAGCTGCATCACTGGGTTTTAGTTTGCCCTATTTTTCTTGTTGGCACTGTGAGAATTGGTACAGGATAATCAAGATGGCTTTTGGGCTGCATATAGTTAAAGTGGTTCTAAAGCTAAAATGTTTTTTACCTTAATGCATTCTCTACGTTAAAGTGGAAGATAACTAACTCTAAACCTACTCCCACTCCCATTCTAAGCCTTCTCTTTCTAGCCCTGTAACGAAAAGATCAATATACTTACCTTTTCTGAAGCTGCTCCCGTCTGGTCCCAGGCTGAGCTGTCAGCAGTGTGTAGGAGGGGCAGCTGACAACAGAAACCCCATAATAACTATGGGTGATGTCTCTTCCCAGCCGTGGTCAGCTTTCTCCTACACACAGAAGGAGCTGCTGGACACCGAACTGGAACGGCTTCAGAATAGGTAAGTAATAGCAATCTTTTCTTTAGAGGGATAGACCGATTAGGCTTAGAATGGGAGATGGGATTAGGTTTAGAGTTAGGTTTTGCCTTTACCTCCACTTTTAGGTAAAAAAACATTTTCCAAACACTTACCTGAGTTCCTGTATCGATACAGTGCTATGCCCATCTGCAGCTCTTCTCCACTGTCTTTCTCTTCTCACAGGATGTTCGAACAGCAGCGGGAGCTGGGGGCGGGGCGGTGCCGTGCATGTCTATGGCCACACACAGCCCGCCTCAGGAGCGAGCCCGCACATCTGCTACCATAGCAAGCGGCTTGCTATGGAGACAGACACAGAAGAAGAGGAGCGAAGATCGCCGGCGGGGGACCTCAGGAGGGGAGGTTCAGGGCCGCTCTGTGCAATGCCATTGCACATAGCAGGCGAGTATAACATGTTTAAAGAAATGCATAGGTTTCTATTTCTGACCTCTCCATCTGTGTGCCTCTGTGAACTCAGCGATCAATTTAGATTGGGTAGAAAACAACTCTATTTTTCAGGATGAGGTCAGTGAAGTCCCCAACATTTAGCTTTCAGTACAGTACAGTGTCTTGCCGGTTTGCTGGTTTAATTATTGAATTAGTGATATGACAAGTATAGAAACAGGTTTTCAAATGTCCTAGAGTTCTGTAGATGACACTGATCACTTCACAGCTTTTAACTCGTATGCGCCAGAATATTGTTTTCATTTCAGCTACAAATATGTTTATTTGGGCATGTCATGTGGTAGTGAAGGGTTTAGTTTTTATAAAAAAAAAAAAATTTGAAGTGAGGTGGGGGGGGGCAGCAAACAGAGGTTAAAGCGGAGGTTCACCCTAAAACATGTATATACCATTCCATCCAGCATACTGCCGACATGTACAGTATGCTGTTTTTTTTTCGCTGTACATACCGCCGTATAGCTATCCCCCCCGGCTTCCGGGTACTGGCTCCTGCTGGACTGGGCGTTCCTAGTCAGAGACTAAGTGATTGACGTGATGACAAAAGCTTCCCCCCGGCGCATAAGGCTCGTCACCAGTTTCCGAAAGAAGCCAAAATGCGAGTCGGCTCTATACGGCGCCTGCGCACCGACGTTCGGCTTCTTTCGGAAACTGGTGACGTGCATTATGCGCCGGGGGGAAGCTTTTTTCATCATCAATCACTTAGTCTCTGAATAGGTACGCCCAGTCCCGCGGGAGCCACTACCGGAAGCCGGGGGGAAAATAGCTATACGGCGGTATGTACAGCGAAAAATAAAAAAATAGCATACTGTACATGTCGGCAGTATGCTGGATGGAATGGTATATACATGTTTTTAGGGGGAAACCTCCGCTTTAAATGTTAATTCCACTTCTGACAACCGCAATGGGCTTTGTGTTTTCTAGTGTAGCTAGCCCTCAATACAGTAATATGCTATCAGCAGTGAACAATGCAGAAAGAACATCTGACAGTGGCTTTCTTCCAAACACTGGGTCATTGGGTGGGTTACAGAAAGTACACTTGCATCTGAAGTTTTGCAAAATGTACCTTCTATGCCCAAAGTATTCAAGTGGTTAAATGACCTAAAGTGTGCCTATAGTGAGGAATTGTGGTGATGATACAAAGTCCTGCCTTTATAACCATTTACTCTAAAGAAGGTTTAGAAGAGTTGATCACTTACAGTGATGCAACAGAGTTTCTGATTGGCAGACAAGATCTCCAAAATGCTAAAATTGCCGTGGTAAGAGGAACACATTGTTACTCTCAAAACAAAAGAAAATTCCGTAATGCACACAATCTTCTGTTGTGTGACGGTCCAAATATATCTTCTGCTGCCTCAATCTCTTTGGTAATGTATTGCCTTGGTTTGAAGCACATTGAAGTCTTCTAATGCGCCTGTATTTCATTTAGGTTCGGAGCCACCTAGTAGACCAAGTAGTCACGGATATGTACGATCACCATCACCATCAGTCCGGTCCCAGGAGAACATGATGCAACAGAGGCCGAGTATATTACATGGAGCTAATGGAAAAAGTGTCATCACACCACTAGACCCAGCACAGCTGCGAATCATGTGTGTATTGTTCCTATATAGCTATAAATATTTTATTCCTATATTATATGTTGAAATATGTTTTTATAGTAACATTTTATAGCTGTAGCATACAGTGGGGAAAATGTAATTCTTTGATCCCCTGCAGACTTCGTAAGTTTTCCCACTTAAAAAAAAAAAATAAGAGTCTATCATTTTTATCATAGGTGTATTTTAAATATATCGACACAGAATATCAACCAAAAACCTAAAAAGAACACATGATACAAATGTTATAAAATGAGTTGCTGTTCAGTACAGGCATACCCCACTTTCAAGTACACAATGGGGTTTATTTACTAAAGCTGGAAAGTGCAAAATCAGGCTCACTTCTGCAT
Source organism: Rana temporaria (assembly GCF_905171775.1). Lineage (NCBI taxonomy): Eukaryota > Metazoa > Chordata > Amphibia > Anura > Ranidae > Rana > Rana temporaria. The sequence goes on along the minus strand of NC_053490.1, from coordinate 461,203,809 downwards.
AGAAACCAATGAGCTTCCAGGTTTTATTACCAGGCTTTATTGAACAAGCTGGGGTTAGAAGCTCATTGGTTTCTATGCAGAAGTGAGCCAGATTTTGCGCTTTCCAGTTTTAGTTAAAAAAAAATAATTGTGTACTTAAAAGTGGGGTATGCCTGAAAGTAAAATACGTTTTTGATCCCCAAGCAAAAGATGAGTTAGTACTTTGTGGAGAAAACCTTGTTGGCAAGCACAGAGGTAAGACGTTTATTTTAGTTGGTTACCAGGTTTGCACACATCTCAGGAGGGATTTTGGTCCACTCTTTATAGAGCTTTTCTAAATCCTTAAGGTTTCTTGGCTGTCGCTTGGCAACTTGAAGTTTTAGCTCCCTCCATCAATTTTTCTATAGGATAAAGCTCTGGAGTTTGTCTGGTACACTCCATGACCTTAATGTTCTTCTTGAGCCTCTCCTTTGATGTCTTGGCTGTATGTTTTGGGTCATTGTTAAGAGGGGTTTTGCGCAAATACTAAACGCTATCAAGAAAAAAGTGACGATAATAAGTGATTATCAACCAAAAACATGTAAATCAATTAAAGTGAAATAAATTAAATATAAATACATATATGAGTGAAAAAATGCTAAGTGTCCAATAGGTCAAAATTGCAGTAAACTGCCCAAATAGAACAGAAATAAGGGCTGCGTGTCCACTGTGCAAGATGTGTCTAGATGGCAATGAGAGATATGATCTTATCCATAAGCGGGCTCCCAGAACTCTCACCTCAAAGACAAGGGTCTTAAAGCATCAAAGGTCTCCCTGCATCCTCCACCTCCTTGCAGCAACAGAAACCTTCCCACCTGTCACACTTCCCTGGTGATTCTCTGGCCTCTCCAGCTGTCCACAGCCTTCCCTCTATGATGCTGACATGCACCTCCTCGATATTCCCTAATAAACAATCCGTTCCAGGGTCGGGGGGGGGGGGGGGGGGGGGGGGGGGGGAGCGTGAGAACAAAGAGCCTCCAATAGTGTAATAGGTAAAAAGCAGGGGGGTGTTTATTAAAGAAAAACCTGCGCTTACATCAATCATAAAATTCAAGTGCAATGACAGGTACAACTAGCGGCGTTCACAGCGCCTGCTTACATCACTCCAGGTGTACCTCTGTCCACGGCCAATCCCTGCGCGTTACGACACCGGTTTCCCCAGATGAAGACACATGACGGTGTCGCAACGCGTAGGGATTGGCCGTGGACAGACGTACACCTGGAGTGTCGTAAGTAGGCGCTGTGAACGCCGCTAGTTCCTGTCATTGCACTAGAATTTTATGCTTGATGTAAGCGCAGGTTTTTCTTTAATAAACGCCCCCCTGCTTTTTACCTACTACACTATTGGAGGCTCTTTGTTCTCTCTCTCTCCCCCCCGACCCTGGAACGGAGTGCTTATTAGAGAATATCGAGGAAGTGCATGTCAGCATCATAGAGGGAAGGCTGTCGACAGCTGGAGAGGCCAGGGAAGTGTGACAGGTGGGAAGTTTCTGTTGCTGCAAGGAGGTGGAGGATGCAACCTTTGATGCTTTAAGACCCTTGTCTTTGAGGTGAGAGTTCTGGGAGTCCGTTTATGGATAAGATAATATCTCTCTAGACACATCTTGCACAGTGTACACGCAGCCCTTATTTCTGTTCTCTCTTGGCAGTTTACTGCAATTTTGACCTATTGGACACTTAGCATTTTTTCAGTCATATATGTATTTAATTTATTTCACTTTAATTAATTTACATGTTTTGGTTGATAATCGCTTATTATCGTCACTTTTTTCTTGATAGTGTTTAGTATTTGCGCAAAACCCCTCTTTTAACATATTTTCACTTGTGTATTTTAAACACTACTAGGTTTTGCTGCATTCACGCCTTTGTTTGGTTTTATATTATTATTGGCTCGTAGTAGCGCGAAGGGCACTTTATATTATTCATATGTTTTGGGTCATTGTCATGCTAGAAGACCCATCCACGATCCATCTTCAGTGTTCTGGCTGGGGAAGAAGGTTCTCATCCAAGTATTTACAATACATGGCCCTGTCCATTGGCCACTCAATGCGGCAAAGTCAGCCTGTACCTTTATAGAGAAACTGCCCCAAAGCAGAATGATTCCACCTCCCCAGGCTTGACTGTATGGATGGTGTTCTTAGGGTCATAGTCAGCATTTTTCTTCCTCCAAACACAACGAGTCGTGTAAAAGCCAAAGACCTCAATTTTGGTCTCATCTGACCACAGCACTTTTTTTCCCAAACCTTCTCTAAATCCTTTAGATGTTCATTGGCAAACTTCAGACAGGCCTGTACATGTGCCTTCTTGGGTAGGAGGACCTTGTGGGTGCTGCAGGATTTCAATCCATGGCAGCATATTCTTTTACCAATGGCTTGTTTGGTGACTGTGGTCCCAACTGTCTTGAGATCATTCACAAGCTACTCCGGTGTAGTTCTGGGCTGATCCCTCACTTTTCTCATGATTATCCTTACCCCATGAAATTTTGCATGGAGCTCCTGTCCAAGGTCGATTGATGTTTATTTTGTATTTCTTTCATTTGCAAATATTCGCTTCAACAATTGCCTCCTTCTCGCCAAGCTCTTTGCCAATGGTCTTGTAGCCCATTCCAGCCTTGTGCAGGTCTACAATCTTGTCCCCGACGTCCTTTGTCAGCCCATGATGGTAAGGTTTGAATGGAAAGAGATTCTGTGGACAGGTGTCTTTTTTGCACATAACAAGTTGTCGTTGGAGCACCTTCTTATATTGCCAGGATTAATCTGTATACCACATTAGCACATACTGTAGCCGGTCTGTGGGAGTCAGAGTTATTGTTGGTTGGTAGAGGATCAAATGCTTATTTTACTCACTGAACTGCAACTCGGTTTATAACATTTGTATCCTGTGTTTTTTCTGGATTTTTGGTTGGAATTCTGTATCATTTAATAAACACCTATGATAAAAATGCTAGACCCTTCATTTCTTTGTAAGTGGGCAAACTTACAAACTCTGCAGGGGACCAAATCATTGTTTCCCCCACTGTATAACATTGCTGCCAGTGTTATTCCTCTTCCATTCATCGAGCGACATGGCAAAGATTTTTAGATCTTGACCACTGGGTTATAGTGCCACCTGCAAGAAAAAGGCACAACCTGAGGTGGTGGCCATGCTCCCCTACTGCTAGAGACAGCTCAGATTTTTACCAGTATCAAGGGATAAGAGCCTAAGCTAACAAACTTTAGTTCTCTTTTTGGATTTTTTTTGGCTAAGATTTTTCTGGCTAGTTGCTGGCTGTGTAACAGGCTTGACAGTATAGATCCTTGGAGTCTTCCTAGCCCAGTCAAGTAGTATCTGCACGTCCTACCATATGCAGATTCGGCTGTAACCACCCTAGCGTGAGTTTGGACAGCCTGAGAAGTGTTACTCTAGAGGGGCACATATGATCAGTCCTATTTCTGCTATTGCTGAAAGGGGAGCACCACTTTACCCTCTGCACATATGCCCAGTCAGTGGGAAGTCTGATACTGATAAATGGTTCCTTTTTCACTTTCCACTTTGGGCAGTACTCCAAACCTGAGTTTTGTCCCAATCTGTGTGCAAGGATGTTCATAGTTGTTTTGATATGTGGGCTCGTGAATGCTCATCATGTTGTATCTTTCTTTTGCTTGCCTTCTGAAATGAGCATAGGAACACCTGAAATTAAATCACAAGTGCTTTTAACAAACTAGGTATCTCACTTCTGCCATCCTGAGTGGTTTACAAGTTGTAACGGATAAATACGTTTGACTGCAAGATGTATTCCATCTTAGAAAATCTGTCATACTAAATGACATTGGATTTTTTTTTTTTTATGGTGCCCGTGGACCAACAAACACGTGCTTTGCTTATGCGGAGCAAAGTGGCTGCGTCACTCCTAGTGGCTGCACCACCATACCTTGTCTTCTCTTCCCAGCCACTCTATTTAACTGCCAGAAGCACACAAACTCGCACAGTGGCTCTGGCTATAGAGGACATGGGACTCGTTCCCCTTCTTGTGCAAGCACTGCTTTTTGGTGATTAGCTGTACAAACACCCAGTGCTGACACATTGGGGGTAGGGGAGATGAGTCTAAACAGTGATTTTTTTTTTTCTCCTCCCCTCTTTTCAGGATATGGAACAATATGCAAGATAACACGTTGTGAGTATTGTACACCATTCCCCAATTTGGCACAAATTGTAATTGTAGTATATATATTTTTTTCTGTGAGGTGTGAGTACATTTTAAGATGAAGTATTTAACAAACGGTAAACTCTTGCAAAGGAACTTCAAAAGAAAGTCACTTAATTTAACGATATTGCTCAGTCTTGTAATCTCTCTTCTTCTTTGCTAGGCCTCTGAATCCTGGTGCAGCCTCCATCACTCACGGAACTCCAGCCTCCCGGTATAGCACCGCTGCTGATGCATTAGCTGCGTTAGTAGATGCTGCAGCTTCTGCTCCACAGATGGAAGTTTCCAAGCCAAAGGAAAGCAAGCACGAGTCGCTACGAGCAGAAGAAAGGCGTGCAGCAATGGAGCAGCAACATCAGCAGCAGCAACAGCAGCAGCATCAGCAGCAGCAGCAGCAGCATCATCATCAGCAGCAACAGCAGCAGCAGATGGAGTCTGAGCGTAGACTGGTTCAAAGCCCATACACCTCCTCCAGTTTCTCTAGCAGCAAGTCCCAAAGCCAGCCATCTCCAGCTGTGTATTCTGAAGCAGGCAAAGATAAACCCGCACATACTAAATCACGCTATGTGGAGGAATTAAAAGCCCACGGAAAGACTACAATCACTGCAGCCAACTTCATAGATGTGATCATAACACAGCAGATTGCTTCTGACAAAGATGCGCGAGAGCGTGGTTCACTAAGCTCCAATTCCTCCAGTAGCTGTAAGTATCTAGCTTTGTTTAAAGTGGAGTTCCACCCTGGGGGAAAAAAATGTCACCAGAAATCCCCACAAAAAAGTTTTATACTTGCCAGAAATAGCGGTTGCTATGCGGAAGTCTGTAATCTGCCTCTTCATCGTCCACGGTGGGTCTTCTTCCTCCGTCCTAGTCGTGGTGTCTTCTGGTGAATGGGGTGTGCTGCCTTCTGGGAACTGTGTGTATCCCAGAGCAGCCGGCCCATTCACAAAGAGCTTGCGCATGCGCAGTAGGAAACGAGCAGTGAACCCGCACGGCTGTTTCCCTTACTGAGGAGCTGCTAGGATCGTGGGATCGACCTCGGGGGGGGGGGGGCTGACTGACATCGCAGGCGAGTAGGACAGGTAAGTGTCCTTATTAAAAGTCAGCAGCTACAGTGGTTGTAGCTGCTGACTTTAAAAAAAAAAAAAAAAAATTGCGGGTGGAACCCCCCTTCAAGTTTAATTATGTTAAAGTTCATTTTTACAGGACCACCAGTTATTTCTGTTTCGGGGGGGGGGGGTTGCCAGGTTCCCAGTTTCCCAGTTTTAGATTGCCTAGGCGATCTGAGTGGACGTTTTCTCCCCCTCCCTCAGCCGGTTGCCCACACTTAAGATGCTGGCTGGAGAAAAGGGTGTCGGGTGCACACAGCTCTGTATCCTGGGACAGGCATGTGTCTGTTTTTATTAAAAGTCAGAAGCTACTGTTAGCTGCTGACTTTAAGTTTTTACAATAAAGCCTGGAGCTCCTCTTTAAGCATACGCTCCCTCAAGACTTTCCTTTTATTACCTTTTACATTTTTCCTAATTGCCCTTTTTATAATGACCCTTACTAAGTACCATCTACAATGAATATAATAATTACCACCAGTAATGCTAGTCCTGTGCCTTTTGAAAGCACTGAGTTGGAAAAACGTATCTGATTGCTATGAAAATCTACTTGATGTTCCATTCAGTGTATTTTTAGCGCGTATTTAATGGTACTGTGCCCTTTACATGCAAGTCATTTTTGATATGGCATGTTTCATACTTGCATTTGTACATTCTTCTACTTTGGATTTAATGAATGCCAAAATAAAATATATTGCAAGAAGGGCTTCCTATTGACCCACTTATTCACTGGCAGTTCTAGCAGACTGATGGACTTGAACTAGATAAGTGGAACAGTAAAAAACAGTAACTGTGCAGCACTACGAAACAAAGTACAACATGTATATGTAGTGTGAACTGCCTTGTGTTTAAATGGAATTGCAAACTGTAACTAGAACAAAAAGCATAAGCATTGACACAGATTTTAGTGCGTTGACCACATGGTAAAATATTTTAATCCAAAAATATTGTAACAGATTAAAGTGGTTCTAATGTCGGAAGTTTTTTTTTACTTAAAGTGTTTGTTAACCCCAAAAAAAAAGATGATTCTGGTCCCTTAAAGCAGATTACACAGCACAGTGATTTTGCTGTGTAATCTGCCTCCCTCTAAACCAGTGGTTCTCAACCTTGCTAGTGCCGTGACCCCTTGATAAAATTTCCCAAATTGTGGGGACCCCTAACAATAAAATTATTTTCATAGCGTGGGTTGAAAGCACCCAAGGCAAGACAAGTAATTTGCGCCCCTAACCCACAGACCTTTAGCGCTCCCTGCGTGCTTTCCGCTCGTACAGTATTAAAACCCCTTATAGTACATTTTAGGATGTACCACTCTTTCTTTGTTCAACTTTCTTTCCCTTTCATCTCTCTCTCTCTTCTAATTCCTTGTTTTTTCCCCCATCCCTCCCTCTAACTGTCTTTCTTGCTCTTCTTTTTTATTTTTTTCCTTTCTCTCCCTTTTTCTTTGTTCCTCCCCTCTTATCTCCCTTCCTGGGAGAACAATGCGGCTTCAGAAACAGCCCAGGATTTGGTGACCCCTGGCAAATCATCATTTGACCCCCAAGGGGGTCCCGACCCCCAGGTTGAGAACCACTGCTCTAAACTGTATAAAAAAAAAAAAAAAACTTCCTGATCCTGCCACTTCCTGTATGCCCCTCTATATTAAACAGGATAACCAGGGCTACTCAGCCCTGACCACCATGGTCAGAGTATGTCCCTCCATCATACGTAGCTGCTCTCCTCTCTCCCCCTCACCCCCGCCTTCCTCTGTGTCGTCTTCTCTGTGTCTCAGTCTCCGCGCGTTCTAAATACCTCTTTAGAGCTGTCTTCAGGCTGGTCACATGACTTGCGGACGCTTTACAGCTCAGACATTGCTTCTGCGGGAGGTCACGTGATCTTCCCGGCTGACCTCCGAGGGAGATTGTGGCCCCTCCCGCAGAAGCAATGTCTCGGAGCTGTAAAGCGGCCGCAAATCATGTGACTGACCTGAAGACTGCGCTAAAGAGGTATTTAGAACGCTCGATTTTGCAAAGAACTTGCAAATTGTGGTATGCCAGACTCTAATAGAGGGGCTGGCAGTGAATAAAAGAATAGACTTCAACACTTTAATGCATTCTGAGTACAGTTAGCCTCCCCTTATACTTACCTGAGCCTGATCCAGCGATATGCACAAGAGCAGCATCTCTCTTGGCTCTATAACTCCTCATTGGCTTAGAGATAGCCAGTGATGCTTTTTGTGTCAATAGACACAGATCCGGCTTGGGAGCAAACCTGCACGAGTGCCCTTATAGCAAGCATCTGGCTATGGTGGGCACTCAACGTGGGGAAGGGCTAAGAGAATCAGGGCTGCCCTGCAATGTTAATACACATAAATATAACGTTATTGTTTGTTTTTTATTTGATTGAAATCAAATGTTTACATTCACTTTAATTAATTTTGCATTGTAACATTCATTTTGAGTTGATATTGTTTTCCTATATCAGATTTTTATATGGATGGGTTGTTTTATCTTATGCTTGATATGTCTATTCCTTAGTGTCTTCCCACCGCTATGAGCCACCCAGAGACACTATTGAAGTTATCAGCCCAGCGAGCTCCCCAGTGCAAGTCCAAGAGAAGGAAAATTACCCACAGGAAGTTCCTAAACCAAGCCAGTCTGAAAGTAGGTTCACTAAATATACTAAAAATATATATATTTTTTTAACAGATGCACATTATGTGTAGTCCACATAACAAATGATACTTTTTATGGAGGACACCTCAGGAATATGCAGTACAAGTATCCACTATTGGAATTGGTCAATAAAAAAGGGGGTGAAAAGTTGAGGGGATCAGCGAAGAAGGGAGAGGGTGAGGGGGGGGACAACAGGAGCGGGAGATGGTGATATTCTCTATATCACCATCTCCCACTACTGTTGTCACCCCCTTCACCCTCTCCCTTCTTCGCTGATCCCCCTCCACTTTTCACCCCCTTTTTATTGACCTTGGCTCTTGAATGTTGGTGGCAAGACCCTCACCTATTATCTGTCCTTCGAGAGCAAACCTTGGCAATCTAAAGGTAGGATTTATGGACTAGACCAGGGGTAGACAACCCCCGGCACCCGAAGCCTCTTTTGCCGACACTCGACTCCCTCCCCATCAGCAGAGCAGCAAAGGGAAGTGTCCGTGAGACACTAATGCATTCCCATTTCAGACTTCACCGCACCTGCACTGAGGGGGAGGCACTGTGCCCCCACACATTGTAAAAGATGGGAAACATTGCTTGGTTCTCTAAACTTGCTGTAGCTGTGATCGTCGGCTTTTGTGATGGGAAAGAGATTGAGTGCAGTTCTGCTGGTGGAAGGTTGGTCCCTGTTTCCAGGAGGAGGCCTGTCATTGGCCACTGCTAAAGCCAATCACAGTCCTGCTAGCCCTGTCCACCATCTGGGAAGAAGATGACTCGCTTGGTTGCCACTACCAATCTCAGAAAGAAGGGATTTCACTGTGATTGAGAAAACCACAATCAGGTGAAATTTTGTGGAATCACTGTTGAGCTTCTGGGAACTTACTACGGGGGCCCAACTTATGATCCTGTTCACTGCTTTCAGAAAATACCCCTGACCTGAGCTAATCCTTGCGCATCCATTACAGATGCTTGTATGTGACATCACATACAAGCACGTGGGCTGGATTTGAGAGGTGGATCAGCAGGATGAGTGTGCCAGGACAGGTAGATGCGTCTCATCTCTGCTTCTTTTCACCACTCAGCATATCACACATATCATAGATGAGAAGAGGGTACAGCGGTGGAGCAGATGATCAGGGAGATATAATGTTGGGCCCGATGAGAAGGGAGGGGTTCGGTGTTGGACCCGATGAGCAGGGGGGGTTCGGTGTTGGGCCAAAAGAGCAGGGGGGGTTTAGTGTTGGGCCAAATGAGAATGGGGCTGATCTGAGGTGTTAGAGTGCAGGATGTTAATTTCTCACTACTAAAGTAGTTTAAAGCATTTTATAAAAAATCCTTTTCGTGATTGAGTGTGTGAAGTTGACTTTTTGGTTATAAAATCGTCACGCTCAATTTTTTTTAAAACATTTTTCGGCACACTATGCTCAAAAGGTTGTCTACCCCTGGACTAGAGAGTTGGGGTTCTGGCCTATACCCAAGCCAACCTGATTATATCAAACTTCTTGGGACAATTCCATCCCATAAAGATAAATTTATAAAGGGGTCAGACTGCATTTACCGTGCATTGCCATACAGAAACAGTTGAGGGGAGAACCTTCCAGAAGAACAACCATCTCTGCAGCAATCCACCAATCAGGCCTGTATGGTAGAGTGGCCAGACAGAAGCCACTCCTCAGTAAAAGGCACATGACAGCCCACCTGGAGTTTTCCAAAGGCATCTAAATGACTCTCAGACCACGAGAAACAACATTCTCTGGTCTGATGAAACGGAGTTTGAACTCTTTGGCCTGAATGGCAAGCCTCGTTGCTGGAGAAAACCAGACACCACTCATCACCTGGCCAATACCATCCCGTCAGTGAAGCATGGTGGTGGCAGCATCATACTTTGGGGATGTTTTTCAGCGGCAGGAACTGGAAGACTAGTCAGCATTGAGGGAAAGCTGAATGCAGCAATGTACAGAGGCATCCTTGATGAAAACCTGTTCCAGAGCGCTCTGGACCATAGACTGGGGCACAGGTTCATCTCCCAACAGGGCAACACCATAAGCACACAGGCATGATAACAAAGGAGTGGCTACGGCAGAACTCTGTGAATGTAGTTATGTGGTCAATCCAGAGTCCAGACTTGAACCCGATTGAACATCTCTGGAGAGATCTGAAAATGGCTGTGCACCAACGCTCCCCATCCAACCTGATGGAACTTGAGAGCTCCTGCAAAGTAGAATGGGAGAAACTGCCCAAAAATTGGTGTGCCATCTTGTAGCATTATACCCAAAAATACTTGAGGCTGCAATTGGTGTCAAAGTATTGAGCAAAGGCTGTAAATACTTATGTACATGTGATTTTTTTTTTTTTTAAATGAATTTGCAATGATTAAACAAACGTATTTCACTTTGTTATTATGGGGTATTATTGGTAACATTTTAAAGGAAAATGATTTTAATCAATTTTGGAATAAGGCTGTAACATAACAAAATGTGGAAAAAGTGAAGCGCTGTGAATACTTTTCAGATGCGCACTGTAGATTGTTGGATGTTGAAAGATCCTTCCAATGATTTGAAAGGTCTAGATCAGGGATATGCAATTAGCGGACCTCCAGCTGTTGTAAAACTACAAGTCCCATCATGCCTCTGCCTCTGGGTGTCATGCTTGTGGCTGTCAGAGTCTTGCTATGCCTCATGGGAATCGTAGTTCTGCAACAGCTGGAGGTCTGCTAGTTGCATATCCCCGGTCTAGATGATAGATGCCAGCCTGTTGGGTTGGTGTTTTGCGGAACCCATCGGTTCAGGAAACATTATTGCCAGAGGAGTAAAAGTTGCTTCTTGTGTGCAAGGTTGTTTTTTTATTTTATTTAATTTTTATTGCTTTTAATTCTGCTCAGAGGCGGCTCTGCTTTCCTGCTTTCCTGAAAGGAACCTTTCTTGTAATGTTGAGCCCCCCCCCCCCCCCCCCGCCCTTTTATTTTTTATTTTTTTATCTTAAGTGGGTTCTCTTATTTCTTCCATCTTGTCTGTATTCCTTATTGCTTGCTAGAAAACTGAGGTTTAGCTGAGCTGGCAGGGGTTATGCCATGGCTTGGGAATTCCTGCCTTTTTCAGCCAGTGTTCATTCACTAGAAAGGTGTCGGCATAACTCAGGTAGTCATGAATATAAAATGACCCTGTGTCTTGTCACATACTCCAAGAAAGTGATTTTACATGTAAACAAAAAACATAATTTTATATATAACACTTTGCATTAAAATCAGATTATATTCCATAATGCAGATTCATGTCTTGATGGACAATTTGATTCCTGTGTTTCAGGTGAAAGCAGTCGGCAATATGAAGCACAAGCCAGTCGCTACAGGGCACAAGAGTCTCCCTCCCCACAGCAGCCTACTCCCACCCATGTGCCACAGACCCACAGGCTCATTACCCTAGCTGATCACATATGTGTAAGTTAAGCATTACCTGCAGTTGGCGTATTTTTATTACCTGTATGTTGAAAATTGTGGTCTACAACAATCCTTTTATAATTTATGTAACGGTATGCAATAAACACAAGGTTTTTTTTTTGTTTTTTTTTACCAGCACATCTTTTTATGGTACACAGAAGTTGTGTTTTTATGAGACAGAAACAAAGTAACATTCCAGACTAATTCTTGTACAATTGCACATCAGTTTACTATTGAAAAATAGTGGCTTGCCTGAGGCAGCCCTATGGTCATGCGTTTAAAGCATGTGCCAAATGCATATCATCATCACTCTTTTCTGAACAGGTGAAATGGGAAGCTCAAATAAAGACCAGAAAATAGTGAGGCCCTCTTCCTAGCCCTGCAGGTTTATAATGCAGTATAATAATCACAAGACTAGATGAACAGATTTACTCTTTTACTTGCAAAAAAAAAAAGGTCACACATAATTATTTCAATCATGTATTTAGCAGCTGCTTGCATTTCCATTTCAGAAACTCTAACTAGTATTTTCTTTTTTTAATCAAGTAGTTTTTTTATTATTTGTATAAAAAGTAAAAAACATTTTTATACAATATCTTTCATGTTCTCTTAACCCACCACCCCAACATTTAACATGCACACATATTTTTATATAATGCACTATATTTCATTTTTCCCCCTATCAAAAATAATATACCATTTCTATTCACTATTAATCATTCCAAGAAGCAAAAAAAGAAGAAATAATTCCTGGAATGCGAGAGAAGGCCTCATTAACCCTAATTCTGCATCACACTCTTCCCTTATCTACTAATCCACCATTCCCATATTTTTTTGAAAATTTGTGCATTTCCCTTTTTTGTTATACGCACATCTTTCTTTTCTTATTGCTTTTATTAACCTCATCCTCCCATTCTACGTGGATTGGTGGATTTGATGCCAACCACTTCCTTGCTATCAGTTTCCGTGCCAGGAAAAGGCATCTAATTATTGCTATTTGTCTCCCCCACATATTATTCTATTCCCCAATAGGCATATCTTGGGGTCTAAGTCAAGTATTTTTCAGATAACTTCACTCCAGTATCTATTTAACTTAGGGCACCTCCACATCATATGAACTAGGTCTCTTTTTGGGTTCCTACATCTTGGGCATTTAGCATCCGACCTCCACCCATATAAGGTGTCATATATGCTCTATGCACCAGCATTAAATACGACACGGTCTGTGATGGTGATCGGGTACTTAGGGGACCTATTTCCAAGATGTCCAACTAGTGTTTTCACC